>NC_079214.1:68442084-68614584 GCF_029633865.1 Lampris incognitus
CTGCTGGCCTTTCAGTCTCATGTGTAAACGCTTTGTAAGGCATCGAGAGTCCTCACTGTAGACGAGCTAACACAAAATACTACCTAACAACTACTAACTACCTGAAGTAATCACGAATTGCAGTATTAATAAGTATTCAGAAACGTCTATTAATCGGTGCATGTCTTGCTTTACAAATACTTTACAGGTGCTTTACAAATACTTTACAGGTGCTTTACAAATACTTTACAGGTGCTTTACAAATACTTTACAGGTGCTTTACAAATTCCACGGGGCGGGCTGCGCCGTGTGAGGATGCGGAAGGTCTGGAGTGAAGGGTACTCCACTTCACGTATAGATTGCCGCTTCCACGCCGATCACGTGGCTCTGGAAGACAAGACACGAGGCATCTCGGCGGACTACAGGGAGAATATGCAAATTGTCTTCCAAAAAAAGTCGGTTTGGTTGTTTGAGCTTTTAAATTCGGGTCCCGAGCTTCAAAACCGCACTGCCTAATTAGACATGCTTATTGGCGGCGCGCGGACGTGACACCCTCCAATCGACGACCGATAAATGGGTTTGATTGCGCCGCTGTATTCCCGCGCCCGCCGCCGGTCCGCTGACCATCTGTGCAGACATAAACAAGGAGTCTGGCGGCTGCCGCGCAGGACCCTCGCAGCGCCGCCGCGCTTTGATGTGCGCCGCTTGATCTGCGGGCCCGTGGTGTCACGGCCCCCTGTGATGTCGGGATTAATTAGGCGGGACGGCTATTTATCCCTTAAAATCATAATGCTAATTTACCCGCTGCAATGTGGCGTCTCCGTGGGTGGCGGCAGTGGGCTCGACCGCTGTTAGGGAAAAACCTCCAGCCGCCATCGTCCGCACCGAACCCTCGTCCCCGTAGGAGCCCGGGGTGAGGAGCCCGGGGCTGCGGAGCCGGCGCTGATCATCACTACATCATCAGTCAGACGCTCACTCGTGACGGCTGTTTGTGTTGTTTTCTACTGCAAAACCTGTACCTGGACACTTGTATATAAGTACCTACACACCTGTATATAAGTACCTGGACACCTGTATATAAGTACATGGACACCTGTATATAAGTACCTGGACACCTGTTTATAAGTACATGGACACCTGTATATAACTACCTATACACCTGTATATAAGTACCTGGACACCTGTATATAAGTACCTGGACACCTGTATATAAGTACCTGGACACTTGTATATAAGTACTTGGACACCCGTATATAAGTACATGGACACCTGTATACAAGTACCTGGACACCTGTATATAAGTACATGGACACCTGTATATAACTACCTATACACGTGTATATAAGTACCTGGACACGTGTATATACGTACCTGGACACCTGTATATAAGTACCTGTACACCTGTATATAAGTACCTGTACACCTGTATATAACTACCTATACACCTGTATATAAGTACCTGGACACCTGTATATAAGTACCTAGACACGTGTATATAAGTACCTGGACACCTGTATATAATTACCTATACACGTGTATATAAGTACCTGTACACTTGTATATAAGTACCTGTACACCTGTATATAAGTACCTACACACCTGTATATAAGTACCTGTACACCTGTCTATAACTACCTATAGACGTGTATATAAGTACCTGTACACCTGTAAATAAGTACCTGTACACCTGTATGTAAGTACCTATACACCTGTATATAAGTACCTGTACACCTGTCCATAACTACCTATAGACGTGTATATAAGTACCTGTACACCTGTAAATAAGTACGTGTACACCTGTATATAAGTACATATACACCTGTATATAAGTACCCATACACAGGTCTATAAGTACGTGTACACCTGTATATAGGTACCTATACACCTGTATATAAGCACATGTACACCTGTATATAAGTACCTATACACCTGTAAATAAGTACATGAACACCTGTATATAACTACCTATACACGTGTATATAAGTACCTGTACACCTGTATATAACTACCTATACACGTGTATATAAGTACATGTACACGTGTATATAAGTACCTATACAAATGTAAATAAGTACCTGTACAAGTGTATATAAGTACCTGTACACGTGTATATAAGTACCTATACACGTGTATATAAGTGCCTGTACAAGTGTATATAAGTACCTAAACAAATATATATAAGTACTTGTACACGTATATATAAGTACCTATACAAATGTATATAAGTACCTATACAAGTGTATACAATACCTATACAAATGTATATAAGTACATGTACACGTGTATAAGTACATATACACGTGTATATAAGTACATATACAAATGTATATAAGTACATGTACACGTGTATATAAGTACCTATACACTGTATATAAGTACATATACAAATGTATATAAGTACCTGTAGAAGTGTATATAAGTACCTATACAAGTGTGGGTTACTCACACTTCAGTTAAGAATTAGAGCATTAAAGCGGTCTGATACCTCTCACTCATCCTGTATGTTCACACTCCCAGATGACGGAGCCTCCGAGCAGTGGCAAACACTAC
This sequence comes from Lampris incognitus, assembly GCF_029633865.1. Lineage (NCBI taxonomy): Eukaryota > Metazoa > Chordata > Actinopteri > Lampriformes > Lampridae > Lampris > Lampris incognitus. The sequence continues at coordinate 68,444,614 of NC_079214.1, forward strand.
AATTACTACAATTACTACAAAAAGTACTAGCAACCCCTGTGAAGGACAGTGGCTGTGATGGAAGAGAGAGGGTAGAGAGAGCAGAATAACTAGGCACAAGGGTGTGTGTGTGTGTGTGTGTGTTAAGGGAGTCAGACAGAAAGAGAGAGAGAGCGGGAGAGAGACATTGAGGGAGCGAGAGAGAGACATAAGAGGGAGACAGAGACAGGGGGGGAGAGAGAGAGAGAGAGAGAGAGAGAGAGAGAGAGAGAGAGAGAGAGAGAGAGAGAGAGAGAGAGAGAGAGAGAGAGAGAGAGAGAGAGAGAGAAAGCCCTGGCATGGGAAGCCCTTCTTGCCGTCTCTTTCAGTTCATTAACGGCCTAAACCAGATAGACTTGACTAGTAACAATAAGCGTTTTGTATCACACGTTACTAATGCTCTGGCAATATGAGAACGCTTGTCATCCAATAAAGCACACTTGAATTTGAATTTGAGAGACAGAGGGAGAGAGAGACACACACAGAGGGAGAGAGAGACACAGAGGGAGAGACACACACAGAGGGAGAGACACACACAGAGGGAGAGAGAGACACACACAGAGGGAGAGAGAGACACAGAGGGAGAGAGAGACAGAGGGAGAGACACACACAGAGGGAGAGACACACACAGAGGGAGAGAGAGACACACACAGAGGGAGAGACACACACAGAGGGAGAGACACACACAGAGGGAGAGACACACACAGAGGGAGAGAGAGACACACAGAGGGAGAGAGAGACACAGAGGGAGAGAGAGACAGAGGGAGAGAGAGACACAGAGGGAGAGACACACACAGAGGGAGAGACACACACAGAGGGAGAGAGAGACAGAGGGAGAGACACACACAGAGGGAGAGAGACACAGAGGGAGAGACACACACAGAGGGAGAGAGAGACACACACAGAGGGAGAGACACACACAGAGGGAGAGAGAGACACACACAGAGGGAGAGAGAGACACACACAGAGGGAGAGAGAGACACAGAGGGAGAGACACACACAGAGGGAGAGAGACACAGAGGGAGAGAGAGACACAGAGGGAGAGACACACACAGAGGGAGAGAGACACAGAGGGAGAGACACACACAGAGGGAGAGACACACACAGAGGGAGAGACACACAGAGGGAGAGAGACACAGAGGGAGAGAGAGACACAGAGGGAGAGACACACAGAGGGAGAGACACACACAGAGGGAGAGAGAGACACAGAGGGAGAGACACACACAGAGGGAGAGAGAGACACACACACAGAGGGAGAGACACACACAGAGGGAGAGAGAGACACACACAGAGGGAGAGAGAGAGACAGAGGGAGAGAGGAGACACAGAGGGAGAGAGAGACACAGAGGGAGAGAGACACAGAGGGAGAGACACAGAGGGAGAGAGACACAGAGGGAGCGACACAGAGGGAGAGAGAGACACAGGGAGAGAGAGACAGAGGGAGAGACACACACAGAGGGAGAGAGAGACACAGGGGGAGAGACACAGATGGAGAGAGAGAGAGACAGAGGGAGAGAAAGACACGGAGAGAGAGACAGAGGGAGAGACACACACAGAGGGAGAGAGAGACACAGAGGGAGAGACACACACAGAGGGAGAGAGAGACACACACAGAGGGAGAGAGAGACACAGAGGGAGAGACACACAGAGGGAGAGAGAGAGACACAGAGGGAGAGAGAGAGACACAGAGGGAGAGAGAGACACAGAAGGAGAGAGAGACACACAGAGGGAGAGAGAGAGCAATAGAGGGAGAGAGAGACAGGGAGAGAGAGACACAGAGGGAGAGAGAGAGACACAGAGAGAGAGAGAGACACGGAGGGAGAGAGAGACACAGAGGGAGAGAGAGACACAGAGGGAGAGAGAGACAGAGGGAGAGAGAGACACAGAGGGAGAGACACAGAGGGAGAGAGAGACACAGAGGGAGAGACACAGAGGGAGAGAGAGACACAGAGGGAGAGAGAGAGACACAGAGAGAGAGAGAGACACGGAGGGAGAGAGAGACACAGAGGGAGAGAGAGACACAGAGGGAGAGAGAGACAGAGGGAGAGAGAGACACAGAGGGAGAGACACAGAGGGAGAGAGAGACACAGAGGGAGAGAGACACAGAGGGAGAGACACAGAGGGAGAGAGAGAGAGACAGAGGGAGAGACACACACAGAGGGAGAGAGAGAGAGACAGAGGGAGAGACACACACAGAGGGAGAGAGAGACACAGAGGGAGAGACACAGAGGGAGAGAAAGACACAGGGAGAGCGAGACTGAGGGAGAGACACACACAGAGGGAGAGAGAGACACAGGGGGAGAGACACAGAGGGAGAGAGAGAGAGACAGAGGGAGAGAAAGACACGGAGAGAGAGACAGAGGGAGAGACACACACAGAGGGAGAGAGAGACACAGAGGGAGAGACACACACAGAGGGAGAGAGAGACACACACAGAGGGAGAGAGAGACACAGAGGGAGAGACACACAGAGGGAGAGAGAAAGACACAGAGGGAGAGAGAGAGACAGAAGGAGAGAGAGACACAGAAGGAGAGAGAGACACACAGAGGGAGAGAGAGAGCAATAGAGGGAGAGAGAGACACAGGGAGAGAGAGACACAGAGGGAGAGAGAGAGACACAGAGGGAGAGAGAGACACAGAGGGAGAGAGAGAGCAATAGAGGGAGAGAGAGACACAGAGGGAGAGAGAGACAGAGGGAGAGAGAGACACAGAGGGAGAGACACAGAGGGAGAGAGAGACACAGAGGGAGAGAGAGACACAGAGGGAGAGACACAGAGGGAGAGAGAGAGAGACAGAGGGAGAGACACACACAGAGGGAGAGAGAGAGAGACAGAGGGAGAGACACACACAGAGGGAGAGAGAGACACAGAGGGAGAGACACAGAGGGAGAGAAAGACACAGGGAGAGCGAGACTGAGGGAGAGACACACAGAGGGAGAGAGAGAGACACAGAGGGAGAGAGAGACACAGAGGGAGAGACACACACAGAGGGAGAGAGAGAGAGACAGAGGGAGAGACACACACAGAGGGAGAGAGAGACACAGAGGGAGAGACACAGAGGGAGAGAAAGACACAGAGGGAGAGACACAGAGGGAGAGACACAGAGGGAGAGAAAGACACAGGGAGAGCGAGACTGAGGGAGAGACACACAGAGGGAGAGAGAGAGACACAGAGGGAGAGAGAGACACAGAGGGAGAGACACACACAGAGGGAGAGAGAGAGAGACAGAGGGAGAGACACACACAGAGGGAGAGAGAGACACAGAGGGAGAGACACAGAGGGAGAGAAAGACACAGAGGGAGAGACACAGAGAGAGAGACACAGAGGGAGAGAGAGACACAGAGGGAGAGACACACACAGAGGGAGAGAGAGAGAGACAGAGGGAGAGACACACACAGAGGGAGAGAGAGACACAGAGGGAGAGACACAGAGGGAGAGAGAGACACAGAGGGAGAGACACAGAGGGAGAGACACAGAGGGAGAGAAAGACACAGGGAGAGCGAGACTGAGGGAGAGAGAGACAGTGAATGGAATTGTTTGAATTTTAAAACAAGTCTTTATTTAACAAAAAGCACGATATGTTTTTAACGAGAGAGAGAGAGAGAGAGAGAGAGAGAGAGAGAGAGAGAGAGAGAGAGAGAGAGAGAGAGAGAGAGAGAGCGAGCGAGAAAGAGAGAGAGCGAGAGAGAGCGAGAGAGAGCGAGAAAGAGAGAGAGCGAGAGAGACTTTCAACAGTACTTGAACAAAAATCACAAAAACAATTACAACACAAAGTCCAACATGGTCAGTAAGGCAAGATTGACAGAATCTATATCCTGCCAGGACCCTCTCTCCCCAAGACCAGAGAGAGAGCCACTGCTGGTTTCTCTCTGGCACACCGGCCACCAGAGGTGGAGCGACATGTCATGGAACTGCAAGAGCAAGACAAGGATGGAGACACACACAAAGACACACACAGAGAAAACAGACAGGGAGAGAGAGAGAGGGAGACAGGGAGAGAGAGAGAGAGAGAGAGAGAGAGAGAGAGAGAGAGAGAGAGAGAGATGGCGATGGAGAAAGAGTCCGTACACAGTCTGCAGACCCACCTGCCAGACCTCATGGTGCAATCTAGTCTGGATTGTGTGGGCCCGGAGCAGAGATAGAGCACATTGTGCAGGGCGGGGTGCTGTTGTGCCGTGCAGGCCCGGCCTCCCCGGCTGAATGCCGCCTGCTCCGGGCTCGGCTCTGTGAATGCTATCTCCGAGCCGCAGTGACCAGGACGCCGCCTATTCCCACACCCGGCCAGCGCCACCCTGGGATAAGAGCAGCACCGCGGATGAAAAGTGTATTCTCCAGCGCCGCCTCCCGCCGGCAGGTCGCCGACTGTGTTCAGGGCCTTATCAAAGCGCCGGCGCCTGAGAAAGACCGCCAACAAAGCCGCGGGCCTCATTGTTACCCGCTTTATTTACACAGTAATGTTCCTTTAAAAGCCCCTCTTCCTGCTTTTCCCACCACCCCCCCCTCCCCCCAACCCGGTATTGTGAAGCCCACCTAGCATCTCTGCCGCCGGGGGCAGGGAGCGAGCCGGGGGCATCTGCTCCCGGCTGCTGCTCTTGCCCCGGTGTAGGGGCCGGGGTGGGGGTGGTGGGGGTGGGTGGGGGCTGTCGTAATCACTCTGTGTCCATGTTAATTTTTTTAGAGCCTCACACCAAACACTTTCATTCCTCCGGTACTAACCGCGTCCCCGCGCTCTCGATCCTGCAGCACATGAAGCCCGGCACACCGCAGCCGCGGTGGGGGTGGGGGGGAGGGGGGAGGGGAGGGGAGGGGGGGCGCAGTATTTCATGTACACGTGCATTATCTGAGGACCCTCAAATCCTGACATTACATGCGATTCTGAATGAACAAGCCCCGGCAAGCCATTTCACAAACAAGCCCCACAGTAGAGCACCATCTACTGGTCATCGGAGGTACACTATACTCCACCAACTCCCCGCTCTCAGCCATGGGCGGTGTTACTACCTCCGCTCCCCCAAGGCTCCTCATCGAGAGCCTGCAAAGCCAGCCTGTTCTAATTTAATTTTATTTATTTTTTTGGGAGTAGAAGCGTGTCTTCGTTCATGTCTATTAATGGCCGCTGCCGTCACGTGTCAAACGCTCCCCGTCAATTAAAAAGGGAGCGAGGGAGTCATTTGCAGAAGTAAAAGAACAACACAATTCGTGTTTTGTTTTAACAGAAGAGAAGAAGAAGAAAAAGAAGAAGCAGGAATTTGTGAATATGTTTTTAGGCCAGACCTGCACCGGGCTGGCAGCAGAGGTGCTGCAGCAGAAACGGCGTGGGCCGGAGGGGCGGCGCCGCACACGCCCCTTCCTGGGGACTTAATGACACACGGAAATGAGGCTAACGTGCAGACGGCGACCAGAGACACCGATGCCCACCTCCCCTTCCCCCCCCTCTCCCGCTCTCTCTCTAGCTTTTAAATCAGCTTCAGGATTCTGACAGGGAAACATTTATTTATGAATAAAAAAGCAAAACATCAAAACGGGAGCAATATATATATATATATATATATATATATATATACACACATACATATATACATACATACATATACACACATACATATATACATATATATACATATATACACACATATATAGTGTGTTTACATTTTTATATGTGCAACTGAATTTTAAAAATGATACTTAAAGGTAATATTTTTCAATCCCTCTTCACACAATTTCATTAACAATTACAACATTCTATTCTTTACTATTCTATTCCATACTTATCTATTCTTTACTATTGTATTCCATACTAATCTATTCTATTCTATTCTAGTCTATACTATTCTATTCTTTACTATTCTATTCCATACTAATCTATTCTATTCTTTACTATTCTATTCCATACTAATCTATTCTATTCTAGTCTATACTATTCTATTCTTTACTATTGTATTCCATACTAATCTATTCTATTCTTTACTATTATATTCCATACTAATCTATTCTATTCTTTACTATTCTATTCCATACTAATCTATTCTATTCTAGTCTGTACTATTCCATTCTTTACTATTCTATTCCATACTAATCTATTCTATTCTTTACTATTCTATTCCATACTAATCTATTCTATTCTAGTCTATACTATTCCATTCTTTACTATTCTATTCCATACTAATCTATTCTATTCTTTACTATTCTATTCCATACTAATCTATTCTATTCTTTACTATTGTATTCCATACTAATCTATTCTATTCTTTACTATTCTATTCCATACTAATCTATTCTATTCTAGTCTATACTATTCCATGCTAATATATTCTATTCTTTACTATTCTATTCCATACTAATCTATTCTATTCTAGTCTATACTATTCCATACTAATATATTCTATTCTTTACTATTCTATTCCATACTAATCTATTCTATTCTAGTCTATACTATTCCATACTAATATATTCTATTCTTTACTATTCTATTCCATACTAATCTATTCTATTCTAGTCTATACTATTCCATTCTTTACTATTCTATTCCATACTAATCTATTCTATTCTTTACTATTCTATTCCATACTAATCTATTCTATTCTATTCCATACTAATCTATTCTATTCTTTACTATTCCATTCCATACTAATCTATTCTATTCTATTCCATACTAATCTATTCTATTCTTTACTATTCTATTCCATACTAATATATACTATTCTATTCCATACTCATCTATTCTATTCTTTACTATTCTATTCCATACTAATCTATTCTATTCTTTACTATTCTATTCCATACTATTCTATTCCATACTAATCTAATCTATACTATTCTATTCCATACTAATCTATTCTATTCTTTACTATACTATTCTGTTCTTTACTATTTTATTCTAGTCTATACTATTCTATTCTTTACTATACTATTCTGTTCTTTGCTATTCTATACTATTTTTACTATACTATTCTATACTATTCTATTCTTTACTAGTTTATTCTATTCTATTCTTCATTTCTGTCCTTGTTTTCTGCATTATTGGCGAGTGTTACCTTTTGATGAATGAATGAATGAATGAATGAATGAATGAATGAATGAATGGGCCCCGTGATGGCCTGGCGGCCTGTCCAGGGTGTCTCCCCGCCTGCTGCCCAATGGCTGCTGGGATAGGCTCCAGCGTCCCCGCCACGCTGAGAGCAGGATAAGCGGTTTGGATAATGGATGGATGGATGGGTGGATGAATACAACATTTCTACATCTTATCTCATTCAGTTATAAATATCCCTCCCATTCCCAGATGAATATGATTTCGATGTCTCAAATATAAGTTTGATCTGTGAAATAACACCATTACCTGCATTCCAATTATTACTGTCACCCAAAGAGGGACGTGGCCACGCGGCGCTCCCAGCCGGCGCTGCAGGCTCACCAGGCTGCGCAGGATGCTGACACACATCCTAATAACATGGCTGCTGCTGCTGCTGCCCGAGCATCCGACACGCCGCCCCACCAGCCAGCAGCCGCATGTCACTGGCGGAGGGAAGATGGATACACCGGTGGAGGTGTCACCACCCGCACCTCGATAATGACAAGTGGCTCATCACTCACCAGATGACAGCCACGTGAACAAAGTAATACTAAAATACATATTTAAAATAAAAAATCAGAAAAGTTCAAAAGCCAAACGAATCAAAGATCAGCAGACAGATAAAACACCAGGCCAGCACCACATGATAACCACCACTCATCACTTTCACTACCCGGGTTTCATTTTGTTTACCTCGCCTCCTCCCCCGACTCCGCAAAACACCAAGCACAAATTACCTCGTTTAAAAAAAATGTTAATGAAGCATTTAAAAAGACATAAATCAACACTTAGAACATCCCCGCTAGAAATGCCTTCCGCTCTACTCCTCTCACTCCTCTCACTCCTCACGCTCCTCTCACTCCTCACACTCCTCTCACTCCTCACGCTCCTCTCACTCCCCACATTCCTCACACTCATCTCACTCCCCATATTCCTCACACTCCGCACACTCCTCTCACTCCCCACATTCCTCATGCTCCTCACACTCCTCTCACTCCTCACGCTCCTCTCACTCCCCATATTCCTCACACTCATCTCACTCCCCATATTCCTCACACCCCGCACACTCCTCTCACTCCCCACATTCCTCACACTCCTCACACTCCCCACATTCCTCACACTCCTCACACTCCCCACATTCCTCACACTCCTCTCACTGCTCACGCTCATGCTCCTCACTCTCCTCACACTCCCCACATTTCTCACACTCCTCTCACTCCCCATATTCCTCACTCTCCTCACACTCCTCACACTCCCCACATTCCTCACACTCCTCTCACTCCCCATATTCCTCACACTCCGCACACTCCTCTCACTTCCCACATTCCTCACACTCCTCACACTCCCCACATTCCTCTCACTCCTCACACTCCCCACGCTCCTCTCACTCCTCACGCTTATGCTCCTCACGCTCCTCACACTTCACTCTCCTCTCACTCCTCTCACTCCCCACATTCCTCACACTCCTCTCACTCCTCACGCTCCTCACACTCCTCTCACTCCCCACACTCTTCACTCTCCTCTCACTCCTCACAATCATCTCACTCTTCACACCCCCCCTCGTCTCACTCCTCCCTCCTCACACTCCCACTCTTCTCACTCCTCTCACTCCCCACAGCTCACACTCCTCTCACTCCTCACACTCAAAGGTGATTAAGTGTGTATGATTTTACTGCTATTGTGACTCCTGTGAAACACACTGGATGGAGAGAGAGAGAGAGAGAGAGAGAGAGAGAGAGAGAGAGAGAGAGAGAGAGAGAGAGAGAGAGAGACAGGCAGAGAGAGACAGCGAGAGAGAGAGAGAGAGAGAGAGACAGGCAGAGAGAGACAGGCAGAGGGAGAGAGAGACAGGCAGAGAGAGAGAGGGAGATGGGGCATGGTGGTGGGGTGGGTGTAACAGAAACTCAAGCGTTAACAAACACAACATGTGTTTTCCAGGTGAACCAGCAGAAGCTGACTGATGGGGAGAGAACACGTGTATGACCATCATGTGACCAGAATAAAATCACCTGTACACAACACCATCAGGGAGAGTCCACAACACAACACCATCAGGGAGAGTCCACAACACAACACCATCAGGGAGAGTCCACAACACAACACCATCAGGGAGAGTCAACAACACAACACCATCAGGGAGAGTCCACAACACAAAACCATCAGGGAGAGTCCACAACACAACACCATCAGGGAGAGTCCACAACACAACACCGTCAGGGAGAGTCAACAACACAACACCATCAGGGAGAGTCCACAACACAAAACCATCAGGGAGAGTCAACAACACAACACCATCAGGGAGAGTCAACAACACAACACCATCAGGGAGAGTCCACAACACAACACCATCAGGGAGAGTCCACAACACAACACCATCAGGGAGAGTCAACAACACAACACCATCAGGGAGAGTCCACAACACAACACCATCAGGGAGAGTCCACAACACAACACCATCAGGGAGAGTCCACAACACAACACCATCAGGGAGAGTCCACAACACAACACCATCAGGGAGAGTCCACAACACAACACCATCAGGGAGAGTCAACAACACAACACCATAAGGGAGAGTCCACAACACAACACCATCAGGGAGAGTCCACAACACAACACCATCAGGGAGAGTCCACAACACAACACCATCAGGGAGAGTCCACAACACAACACCATCAGGGAGAGTCCACAACACAACACCATCAGGGAGAGTCCACAACACAACACCATCAGGGAGAGTCCACAACACAACACCATCAGGGAGAGTCCACAACACAACACCATCAGGGAGAGTCAACAACACAACACCATCAGGGAGAGTCCACAACACAACACCATCAGGGAGAGTCCACAACACAAAACCATCAGGGAGAGTCCACAACACAACACCATCAGGGAGAGTCAACAACAAAACACCATCAGGGAGAGTCCACAACACAACACAATCAGGGAGCGTCAACAACACAACACCATCAGGGAGAGTCAACAACAAAACACCATCAGGGAGAGTCAACAACACAACACCATCAGGGAGAGTCAACAACACAACACCATAAGGGAGAGTCAACAACACAACACCATCAGGGAGAGTCAACAACAAAACACCATCAGGGAGCGTCAACAACACAACACCATAAGGGAGAGTCAACAACACAACACCATCAGGGAGAGTCCACAACACAACACCATCAGGGAGAGTCAACAACACAACACCATCAGGGAGAGTCCACAACACAACACTATCAGGGAGAGTCAACAACACAACACCATCAGGGAGAGTCCACAACACAACACCATCAGGGAGAGTCAACAACACAACACCATCAGGGAGCGTCAACAACACAACACCATCAGGGAGCGTCAACAACACAACACCATCAGGGAGAGTCAACAACACAACACCATCAGGGAGAGTCAACAACACAACACCATCAGGGAGCGTCAACAACACAACACCATCAGGGAGCGTCAACAACACAACACCATCAGGGAGAGTCAACAACACAACACCATCAGGGAGCGTCAACAACACAACACCATCAGGGAGAGTCAACAACACAACACCATCAGGGAGCGTCAACAACACAACACCATCAGGGAGCGTCAACAACACAACACCATCAGGGAGCGTCAACAACACAACACCATCAGGGAGAGTCAACAACACAACACCATCAGGGAGAGTCAACAACACAACACCATCAGGGAGAGTCCACAACACAACACCATCAGGGAGAGTCAACAACACAACACCATCAGGGAGAGTCCACAACACAACACCATCAGGGAGAGTCAACAACACAACACCATCAGGGAGAGTCCACAACACAACACCATCAGGGAGAGTCAACAACACAACACCATCAGGGAGCGTCAACAACACAACACCATCAGGGAGCGTCAACAACACAACACCATCAGGGAGAGTCAACAACACAACACCATCAGGGAGCGTCAACAACACAACACCATCAGGGAGAGTCAACAACACAACACCATCAGGGAGCGTCAACAACACAAAACCATCAGGGAGAGTCCACAACACAACACCATCAGGGAGCGTCAACAACACAACACCATCAGGGAGAGTCCACAACACAACACCATCAGGGAGAGTCAACAACACAACACCATCAGGGAGCGTTAACAACACAAAACTGGTCAGACCAGCAAAGTTCTGAGAGTCAAAGCTCCACCAGCTACTCCGCCTCTCACTTGTCCGCCGTTCCTCAGATGTTTTGATTTCTTCCCTTTTTTCCTCCGCTCTCTCTCTCTGCACATTCTGCTTAGAATTATGGATTTACAAAAGCAGGGGCCGAGCAGAGCCGACCGAGACGCCGCCATTGTGCCGCGCTACTGTTGTCGGGCTCGGCTGCGCCCCGGCGCGGCCTGCTCTGCATCCTCAGTGCCCGAAGGCTGTTTTCCTAATCATATTAATGAGGCAGCGATGCTCCGACCTGCGCCGCCGCCGCGCCGCCGCCGCCGCCGCAGCTCGGGGAGCAGTCCTATTTACACTGTACCTATACTAATCTGGCAGCCTTGATCAAGGAACAGAAAGTAAAACCCCTAAAGGCCTCTATTGATCAGCCTTGAGTCTTACTCTTCCAGCGTTGTGAGGGGCTGTTTAGCTATCACAAATGTTAGCGTGTTGGATGAATTATTTCACGGGAAAAAGCACACGGCATGAAGTATTTATTTTGAAGTAAACTATTTCAAAGCCCATCATCCCAGTCGAGTCCGGGGTCTCGCCGGCGAGCGCGCGGCCCCATTCTTTGTGCGCATCGGAGGGGCCGACAGGGCCGCGGAACGGGATCACGGTGCAAGGATGAGGGTCAATACCCCGAATCCCAGGAAACGTCCGCCGGTGCTCGAGCCCGGGCGTCTCGCGGGTTCTTCTCCACGCACCGCGGAGTCGTCCCGGCCCCGCCGAGCCTCCGATCACGCGACGGCAACCTTTAGGAGAGCAAGCGGCTGCGGGTTATTTATGCCATTTAAAAAAAGCCAAGGTCGGAAGCAGGCTGCGTTTCAGCTCAAATGCTCCGCAGGCTTAAACCGCGGCTTTTTTAAATTCATTTATTTCCCTGTTTTAAAAAGGTGACAAACTTCCACCGACGTCTTCCCTCGTTCATTAAATGCAGCCCTCGTGAAGGTGAATCCACTCGTGCAAAAAGACCGGAAGAGGAGAAAGAGTTAGCGGCGGCACGCGGTGTTTGTTATAAATAATCAGTGATAGAATTACCTACAGTGTGGAGACCTGCCTCCTCAGTGATTTTCTAAATGTTTACTAATGGACTCCCTCTCTCAGCCATTCTATTACACAGAATTGTGGAGTGTTGCCCTGGAGGCTCGTATCTCTCCCGGAGCCACGGGCCTGCTTAATGGATGACCCACTTGTTAGTTAATTGCCGCGGTGTCCCTGAACACAAAGGAAATGTTGAATTATGTTATGTGGCTGTTAGATAATGAGCTGCAGCAGGCGCAGCACTCTCCTCCGTTCTCTGGGTGGAGCCGGCCCGTGAACACCGCGAATATATCAGGAACACCTGGGAGGGGACGGAGGGGCTTCCTCCGCAGCCCACAACCGGATTACTGACGTCACCGTCAGTTCTTCCACCCTGACCTTTCTGCCCTCCACCTCTCTTTTCTGTCTAGTTCTTTTTCTGTCCTTCTTTCCTTCTTTTTCTCTCTTTCCTTTCTTCCGTTTTGTTGTTCTTTCTTTCCTTCTGTTTTTCTTTATTTTTCTCTTTCTTTCCTCTTCCTTTCCTTTCTTTTTTCTTCCTTTATTTTTCTTTCTTTCTTTCCTTCTTTCTTTCTTTGTTTTTCTTTGTTTTTCTTTCCTTCCTTCCTTCTTTTCCTTTCTTTCACTCTCTCTTTCCTTCTTTCCGTCAATCCAATGGTCTGTCCATTTTTTTATCATTTGGTTTATTAGCTAGCGTTATATTTATAGTAATAAACTACTGTCATCCTCATAGAAATGCAAAATTCCAACACACAACAACATCCAAATTATCACACACACACACACATCTGTCTTCTGTATAAGCACATCTAAAAATGAATTTCGGGCCACATGTCCTGCTGTGTGTGACTGTAGAAACAGCCCATGGCTACGTCCTCCACCTTGTGTTACGGTTGACCTCGTGCTTAAAGGGGGTCACACAAATTGGTAACATTTAAAGGAGGACCCATGACACCATCCACTGTCCGTAATATGCCTTGGTTTAAGCGAAGGCCGGCTGCAGGTCAGCCTGCAGAGCATCTGCAGAGCATCTACAGAGCATCTACAGAGCATCTACAGAACATCTACAGAGCATCTGCAGAGCGTCTACAGAGCATCTGCAGAACATCTACAGAGCATCTACAGAGCATCTGCAGAACATCTGCAGAACATCTGCAGAGCGTCTACAGAGCATCTGCAGAACATCTACAGAGCATCCACAGAACATCTACAGAGCATCTACAGAACATCTACAGAGCATCTACAGAGCATCTGCAGAGCATCTACAGAGCATCTGCAGAACATCTGCAGAGCATCTGCAGAGCATCTACAGAGCATCTACAGAACATCTACAGAGCATCTACAGAACATCTACAGAGCATCTGCAGAGCGTCTACAGAGCATCTGCAGAACATCTACAGAGCATCTACAGAGCGTCTACAGAGCATCTGCAGAGCATCTGCAGAACATCTACAGAGCATCTGCAGAGCATCTACAGAGCATCTACAGAGCACCTACAGAACATCTGCAGAGCATCTGCTGAACATCTACAGAGCATCTGCAGAACATCTGCAGAGCATCTACAGAACATCTACAGAACATCTGCAGAACATCTACAGAACATCTGCAGAACATCTACAGAGCATCTACAGAACATCTACAGAACATCTGCAGAACATCTGCAGAACATCTACAGAGCATCTGCAGAGCATCTACAGAGCATCTACAGAGCACCTGCAGAACATCTGCAGAGCATCTGCTGAACATCTACAGAGCATCTGCAGAACATCTACAGAGCATCTACAGAACATCTGCAGAGCATCTGCAGAACATCTACAGAACATCTGCAGAACATCTACAGAGCATCTGCACAACATCTACAGAGCATCTACAGAGCACCTGCAGAACATCTGCAGAGCAACCAGCCAGCAGAACTGCAGCACCACATAGGAGTTTTAGTAACAGTCACCGTACCTTGAAAAAAACTGTACTTATTCAAACCAGATGTCCAGCCTGCTTTTTAAAACTCTCCAAGTGAGTAAACAACCATCAAACCAAACTAACAAACAAAATTGAGCAAAAAGGTAATGGAGCAAAGGGAGGTTGTGTTCTACAAAGCTTTTCCAATGGTCTTCTTCTATGACGTTGCTCCTTTACAGCTTATAGACACACTCATGTCTGCCAATGCACCGTAAATAATGATCTGATCCGGTTTTTTCAGTTAAAAGCTCATAAAGGAGGGGGAACATATATGCTGAAGGGAAGGTGACTGAGCCAGGAGGCCGAGTGTGGCTTTACAGGAGCCTTGAAGTACAGACGAGCTCCCCACCTCTTGGACCCACTGCCTGCAGGATGAGAGGCCAAGCCTAGCCAAAGACTTCGCCAAAGAGTCTCATTCACCCTTCTCTGAGAATTTGTTTTCACTGGAGGACGAGCTGGAACACGGTGCTGTGTTTGAATTCTACTGGCACCTTCTTTTTTTTCTTCTAATGGTAGCCACAGCCAGTTGGAAAGACCTGGCTCAAGATTACATTCAATATTTAACATCCACGGGCAGTCTTTGGCAGCGCAAGAGCAACACCCAGGACTGCTCGGGGAAGGGCTGGCGGAGAAGGGTGGAATGAAATAAATAACTAAACCCACGCTCCCCTTAGATGTCTTACAATTGAGACTTACTCAAATTCCAGAAATTACATTTTTCAAGCCCCTGAAAGAGCTCACAGCTTTGTTACAGCTTTATCATCAGTATCAGCAGCCTGTGTTTATTCAACCCTCAATTACCAAAGGCTCAGCCGGCAGGCCTTTAATTGATTACTTGAATTGATTGGTTGGGGGTAACCATGGCTGAAAAGCAGTTTATCTTAATCAGTTGAGAGGAAATTTAGAGCGGGTCTTGATTTCCTCCAGCTGATCACCCCAGTGTGGTAGGAAAGGGCAGAGTGGAGAGGGAGGTGTGTGAGAAATTCTTCTTCCACATGCGAGGATAAGGACAGAATGCATATGAATCAGGTGTATAAAGATGTATTCTGCTCCTCTTCAGCCTTGCCACAGCGCTCTTCCTTGTTTTTGCCCTGCCTCCTGGTCTGATGGCAGATGATTTGGGGGGGGGGTGCTTCATGACATCTAAACAGTTGGTGCCATACTGCTGTATCTGTTCTTGCCCCATTTACTGAAAAAGTGTGTCCGACCATAAGCATGGGAACAGTTGGACAATATTTCCAGCATAAACAAGATCACAAGAACGACCAGGATTTCACTCCTACCTAAAACGACCATGGGCGGTCCAAATGACCGCCGGTTTTTAAACTCTACATTGTGTCAAGACAAATACTCAGTTGAGATATTAATGCATTACATATGTTAGTGTGTCTGTTATGAAACTAGCTGACACCAAAATTAACATTTTAACAACTTTAATACTATTTTTCAAACAGTTTAAAATGGCCGCTGTCCAACGCCTGTAAACACTGCAGCGCCTGGTGGTAGTCATGGTGCGTCTGTAACCAGACATGTTGGACATAACCACACATCAAGTGTAGACTATTTCTCTCCACTGGAGGACGCTAGTGTGTTTCTAGGACAGAGCAACGAACTTCACGAAGGAAATGACGCCACCAACACACGTCATAAATACTGACATGACGCACGCCATCACGCGCAAATTACAAGCGGCCATTTTGACGGCTCATGGTCGTTTTAGGTAGGGCTTAGCATAACTTTTTTGTGCAATTGATCTATAACTAATTTAAATGCAAATATATGCAATTTTAGGAGAATTCAGGGAGTGGCAGGTCTTTACCTTTTTTTTGTCACAAAGTTATTAAACTTTGAAAATCCAAAACGGTCATAATGACCAGCTTGGTTGTTAAAAGAAGAATAATTTGTCTTTTAATTTATTTTTTATCATGAAGAATCCCATCCCTGTCTTTCACTTGCTGTCCTAAGATGGTCACTAAGAAGATTTTTTTTTACAGCCAACAGCCTGTCAGTAAAAAAAAAAATCCCTTTGCTAACAATTTTAGAGTTGTGAAGAACCAGGGGGTAACAGGAGGTGTCCCGTGGTGAAGGAGTAGGAGATGATCTCTTTCGCACATCCAGTCAGTCAAGAGGCAGACGCATTGTAAGCAGCTTGACAGAGTTTCTCCTGAGCTCTCAGGCCAGCGGTAAGCCATCCCTCTTGATCAAAACTTACAAATCAAACATCCCTCCTGCGCCAAAATTCTGCTATTTTCCCGGGTTTCAAACCCACGGGGTCGCTGATATGACCTCATGTCACACACCCCCCCAGCAAATCCCTGCATTTTAGTTGCTTCTGACCCTTATCTGTCCCCCTTATTGTCAGCTCCTTGTTTATATTGATCTGCAAAAACTGGTGGGTGGACTACATTTTTCCAGTAGGATGCTATTTGTCATATACTGCCAGTATTTGTACAGTATACAGTTGTGTTTTAGCTTTGTTGTTACATCAGCTTTACAGTGTGGCTGAGTAGGGGAGACTATTTGGCTGCTGGAATGCAGACTTTGCATCATGTCCCCAATGCAAATATACATTTTCATAACAGAAAGCTGAATCAGTTCATCTGGACACAATACATTTCATCATCGTCTAAGTGACCTCTTCAGTCTCACCTGACTGCAGGTGTCCCCACCCTTATAAACAATACAGTGACTGCAGGTGTCCCCACCCTTATAAACAATACAGTGGCATAACGAATCAAAACAATGATCCGTTTCATATGCAAATTACCGTGACCATTAACTAGAGTTACAATGGCCATGTGTACTATTCACAGAGGATTGGGGAATAGTCGCAATCACAACATTGTAAGATGGCGACAGATGTACTCTTAGACCCCCCCCCCCAACACGCCCTTCGGTTCAGGGATGGTTGTTCCCTCTTCACATAGATGGCCTCTTTGACTCCCCGTTCAAACCAGCGTTCCTCCCTATCAAGGATGTGCACATCTTCATCCTTGAAAGAGTGGCCACTGGCCTGTAGATGGTGTAGATTGTGGAGTCCTGGCCTGATATGTTAGCGCTCCTGTGTTGGTTGCGCCATCCTGTTCACCAGGGTCTGTTTGGTTCCCCTGATGTACAAGTCACAGCAATCCCCCCTGACACTTTCACCAACCACATTAGCTCAACCACATCAAGTTCACCAGGGAGGATGTGGAACAGGACAAGTTAGCCTTCTTACACTGTGAAAATATAATTGGTGATGGGGGACATTTGAGTGTTGATGTTTACCGTAAACCAACACATACTGATCAGTACTTAAGGTCTGACTCTCATCATCCACTGGAGCACAAACTAGGAGTCATCAGGACGCTGGACCACCGAGCTGACAACGTCCCCACCGGCACCGATCCCCGTGGGGCAATTCTTTTTCTGCATTTAATCGTTCCTAGCTGTTTAGCTAGCAGCAGCAGTGGGCAGTTGCTAGTGCAGTTTATGGGGACCAACTCCGGTTCTTCTTTCCATTGCCTTGCTCAGGGGCACAAGCAGGGGTATTAAGCCTAACGTGTATGTCTTTCTGATGGTGGGGGAAACCGGAGCACCAGGAGAAAACCCACCGCAGACACGGGGAGAACATGAAAACTTCACACAGAGGACAACCTGGGATGACCGGCAAGGTTCGACAACTCCGGGGTTCGCACCCAGGACCTTCTCGCTGTGAGGCGACAGCGCTAACCAGTGGGCCACCATGCCAAACTGGGCGTTTGTCAAAGCCAGGAAGATGCCCACACAGTCCACCAGCCGATCGAAGAGAGGAGGACGACAACTGTCTAAGTGTAAACCAGTGGTGATTCTGTATGTGGCGGGAGTGTCGGAACAGTTGAGACGCGTATTTTCGAAACACAGCGTCTCAGTTGCTTTCAAACCCCAAAACACACTGCACCAGAAGTTGGTCCACCCCAAGGATCGGGTCCCCTGGCACAAACAGAGCAATATAGTGTACACTGTGAATTCTAACCCCAAGAGTATATCTGTCACCATCTTACAATGCTGTGATTGTAACTATTCCCCAATCCTCTGTGAATAGTACACATGGCCATTGAAACTGTAGTTAATGGTCGCAGCAATTTACATATGAAACTGATTGTTGGTTTGGGTGGTTATGCCACTGTATTGTTTATAAGAACGAGGATACCTGCAGTCAGTCGAGACTGAAGAGATCACTTAGGGCCCAGACACACCAAACCCACTAGCAGCGATGAAGGCCGGCTGTTGTGTCGCCTCACGTCGCCTGCCGTCTGGGCCAAAAAGTAGCACTCGAACACACCGCAAAGACTACAGCCAACGGCCAACTAGCATGTACGTTCTGCACCGATTCACTAAGCTGAACAGCCAATCAGAGTGAGCTCTCTCACCGACGGGCTCCGCTGATTCAACATGCTGAATCAACATGCTGAATCAGCCGAAAAGCTGCCGACAGGAGTCCGACTAGTGCCGACAGTGCGGGACTAGTCGACCATGTGTCCGGGCCCTTAGATGAGTGATGAAACATTTCTCTCAAACGTTGTGTCCAGATGAACTAATTCAACTTCCTTGTATTTCCTTACCTGCATTTTTCAGCATGCATGAAGACATATATTTCCATAGGTCGTTTTGTTAAGCTGACTTGTCAAACACAAATACATCGACCACATGAAGGATTCTGAGAGAGACCCATTCACACAACCATGATCCTAGAAAGACTGCAATGCCAACCGAGGACTGATTTCCTGGGATTTTGAGCATATGAACCCTATCTCACTGAAGGCCATCCCCGTAAAAACCCAGGATTTTACTGTGGAATTATGTTAAGTGTCCCTTACGTTTATGATGAGGGAGCTCAGAGTGTCGGTACAAAGTTTTTCAGCTCATGATTTGCGGGATACATTCAGTCAGTCAGTGGTTGGACACAATTTAGAGAAATACAGCATTACCGCAATTAAACTATAAAGGAACATCCATGTGGATTTCCTGAAAATGAGTTAAGTTAGAGACCAAACCCTCAGGTAGCTGCTCCTGTTCTCTGTAATCAATATTAATAATACAAACATGATAAACCTTAAGGTTTTACAGGTGAGTTACCGTGCAAGGTGCAAAACCACACTCTTTGTATATTCCCTGACTCACACGAATAATGTTTGCATCTGGGTTGCAACAAACTAACTTGGAAATAACACCAGTCAACAAACTGCATAAAATCAAATGAATGAATGAATAGAACTGAAAATTCCATGGCGAGACATTGTCCTGAATCCCAGAGCGGACACTGTGACATCATTTCCAGCACTTACAATATGTAATATAAAAGCCCTTCTGCATAACAACCACTTAGCTCTCCTGCTCAAAGTACAACTCATTTTTTACTTTAGCTCAGACTTACTTCCTAAACCCAGCACTCCTACCTAAAACGACCATGGGCGGTCAAAATGACTGCCGGTTTTTCAGTGCTACATTCCATCAAGATAAATACCCAACTGAGATATTAATGCACTGAATATGTTAGTATGTCTGTTAGAAAACTAACTGACAACAAAATTAACTTTTTTAACAACTATTGAAACAGTCCCAAACTTAAAAACTACTAGAACGACCGTGGGTGGTCATTTTGACCACCACATATTTTAAACTCTATATTGTGTCAAGAGAAATACCCAGTAGAGATATTAATGCATTACGTATATGTTAGTGTGTCTGTTATGAAACTGACACCAAAATTAAAATTTCAACAACTTTAATGCTACTTTTAAACAATTTAAAATGGCCGCTGTCCAACGCCTGTAAATACTGCCGCGCCTCGGTGGTAGTCATGGTGCGTCTGTAACCAGACATAATCACAAATCAAGTTTAGACTATTTCTCTCCACTGGAGGACGCTAGTGTGTTTCTAGGACAGAGCAACGAACTTCACGAAGGAAATGACGCCACCAACACACGTCATCAATACTGACATGACGCACAAGCTCACGCACAAATTACGAGTGGACATTTTCACCGCTCATGGTCGTTTTAGGTAGATTTGATCATAACTTGTTTTGTGTGCAATTGATCTAAAACTCATTTTAAATGCAAATACATGCAATTTGAGGGGAGTTCGGGGAGCGGCAGGTCTGTATCTTCTTTTTTCACAAAGTTATTAAACTTTGAAAATCCAAAACGGTCATAATGACCACGGTAGTGGTTCTAGTTTAATTGTGTCTGTGTGTGTGTGTGTCTTTTTTTTTATTGTGTGTTTACCAGAGGAGCTATTTATAAATCAAACTCATCCGACATCATGAAAAAATAAAGCCCTGAGATCCGTGGCCACTTTGACCTGGCTGATTTCCGTCATCTGCCCTCGCTGTTTGCCCTTTTGCCTCGCGGTAATTGGTCTTCGCCTGGCGCTCGTGGTCCCTGAATAGGAATGCTACTCTGCAGCCTGTTCTGAGGATAATGACCACGAGCTGGCGTGACCTCGTCTGGGGGGGGGGAGGAGCGGTGAACCCCCTCCTGAGAGAGGCCACTTTCCGCGGCTCCCACCGGGCTCTGGTCTCCGTCAGGTTCGGCTGCTCCGCTGTCGGAGCCCCGCGGCGGGCCAGCCAAGCACAACTGGAGCCGCTGGGAGCGGGGAGAGAGACCACCTCACAGACCAGACGACTCCTCTTTCCCATGGTCCTTTGCCCGCAGCGATTTATTTCATCAACCTAGTGTACTCTGGACGACTACCAACAACAGTTTAGTCGGCGCTATTCAAAAACAAATGAACATATTTGCTGTGAAGCCCTTTTCCTGCAGCGCCGCATAAACACAAATAATTAAAGGAAGCACAAAAGATTGTTTGGGTCCCTTGATTGACTTTTATTATGTAGCTTCCATTATAGTTTGAGCTATAAACAAATTCGAGAGATCTGAATTTTTTTCAAGGCTGCGCAGGGCCCAGAAGCCGGTAACCTCACTGGATAATGAAGTTGTGCGGGTGTCGGCGTGCTGCTGTGTGTGACGTGGGTTTATGGGAGCGCGTTTAAAAGGTCGCACAGAATGATGACTAAATAAGTGGATGTGCATGATAGCAGAGCATCTCTGGAGCTGCCCGGCCCGCCCGCCCGCTCGCTGAGGTAGCGGAGCGGGACCGCCGCAGCGCTCGGCCAGATTACAGGCTTTGTGTTGGAGCTCAGCCTCGGGGCTTTGTGTAAGGTCTTATCGCAATCAAAGTCTCCTCTAAGCTCCCAGAGCATGTTTGAAACTGTGGGTGCGGGTGGGCGGGCGGGCGGGTGTGTGTGTTCGTGGTTTATTGTGAGTATTTCCACGTGCCAGAGTGGGTTTCGCCGTCTATGTCACATCATCAAGTGTGTGTTTGTATGTCTTTGTATCGTGTGTTTCCATACATGCATGGAAGCAGTGACCGGTAGAGATCACTAACGCTACACTGCAACCACACATGCTCAGGCTTACACTGGTTAACGCCGCACCATTTCTACTGTATGTTTTATATATCGTTTTACATTATATATTATTTTGCCCCATAATTAATAATTAAAAGTTTGTTTTTCTTTCATTTTTTCCCCCCCTTTTCTCCCCAGTTGTCCATCGATCCATTATCTGAACCACTTATCCTGCTCTCAGGGTCGCGGGGATGCTGGAGCCTATCCCAGCAGTCACTGGGCGGCAGGCGGGGAGACACCCTGGACAGGCCGCCAGGCCATCACAGGGCCCACACACACACACACACACACACACACACACACACCTAGGGACAATTTCGTACGGTCGATTCACCTGAGCTACATGTCTTTGGAGGAAACCGGAGCCCCTGGAGGAAACCCACACAGACACGGGGAGAACATGCAAACTCCACACAGGGGACGACCCGGGATGACCCCCAAGGTTGGACTACCCCGGGGCTCGAACCCAGGACCTTCTTGCTGTGAGGTGACCGCGCTAACCACTGTGCCACCCCTCCCCACTTGTGTCCGGTCAATCACCCCACTCTTCCAAGCCATCCCGGTCTCTGCTCCACCCCCTCTGCTGATCCGGGGAGGGCTGCAGACTACCACATGCCTCCTCCCATACATGTGGAGTCGCCACCACTTCCTTTCACCTGACAGTGAGGAGTTTCGCCAGGGGCACGTAGTGCGTGGGAGGATCACACTATTCCCCCCAGTCCCCCCCTCCCCCGAACAGGCGCCCCAACCGACCAGAAGAGGCGCTAGTGCAGCGACCAGGGAACATACCCACATCTGGTTCTGCACCTGCAGACATGGCCAATTGTATCCGACCAAGCCGGAGGTAAGACGGGGATTCGAACTGGCGATCCCCGTGTTGGTAGGCAATGGAATAGATTGACACGCCACCCGGACGTCCTGTTAATTAATAATTAAAAGTTAATACACTTTGTTTTTTTGTTAAATTCATCGGGTACTCTACAAGTTAGGGGTGCCAAAACTTACTTGCCTTTTTTACATCTGCAGTGCCCTTTATCACAGGAGCAAAGAGCGACAGACAGACAGACACACAAATATGCCCACACACACACACGCAAACACACAAAGTTGCCTTGTTATTTGCCCCTCTTTTCCTCCTTCCATTCTGTCACTCCATCTCGCGGCCATCGCTGCGCTACTCTTCCCAGATAAATGTTTCATGAGACAGCCCTCATACCCTCTGCTGGAATAACCTCCTCTAGATGTGTCCAACAGATTATACGAGACATCACTCAGTCACACTCACCTCCGACCGACCGCACATCTCCCGGCTCCGGCGCCCAGCGGCTCCTCAGCAGAATAAAGAAAGGACAGCAGGAACGGGGGGGGGGGGGGGGGGGCATCAACACCTAAACACAAACGTCAGAAAGTGTCTGCATTCAGAGAATTATCAGAGGGTTTCACCCCTTCCACATCTGAAGGCATTAAGTGGGTCACACTCTCTATCCACTGTAAAATCACAGTAAATATTCACCAGCTTATCATTATTTAATCACACCCTAATGGATCACATCCCCACCCAAAGTACGGGTCCGCCTCCCAACTTGATAATTCTCAAATATGTTAACAGCTGTAGGAGGAAATGAAGAGCGGCTGCCGCCGCCGCCTCGCCTGTGTGATGCGTCCAGGTGACGGTTGTGTGACATGAAATCAAACACGGCTTTCAGATTATTCAATTTCAGATTATTTATTTCATATTATTCAATTTCAGCTGATTTATTTCATATTATTTAATTTCAGATTATTTGTTTCAGATTATTTAATTTCAGATTATTTATTTCATATTATTCAATTTCAGATTATTTAATTCAGGTTATTTATTTAATATTCAATTTCAGATGATTTAATTCAGATTATTTAATTTCAGATTATTTGTTTCAGATTATTTAATTTCAGATTATTTATTTCATATTATTCAATTTCAGATTATTTAATTCAGGTTATTTATTTAATATTCAATTTCAGATTATTTATTTCATATTATTCAATTTCAAATTATTTATTTCAGATTATTCAATTTCAGATTATTTAATTCAGATTATGTATTTAATATTATTCAATTTCAGATTATTTGTTTCAGATTATTTAATTTCAGATTATTTGTTTCAGATTATTTCATTTTGCACCGGTAATGGAGGACTCGGTTAGCATACCCGCAGCATCTCTGACTTCAGAATGAGGACATTCACAGACGACTTCAGAACAAGATTATCAACACCAAAGATAATGAAACACGATACAGCTACGAAACACAATATCCTTACAATCATCCTAAGAGTCGTTTTTGTTCATTTGTTCACTGTTACGCCCACAGATTTTGTCATAAAGTTTTGTTTTGTTGTAAATTATTGCTCGTTTTGTGCAGCTGTGACAACCGATACTTAATGTAAATGTCCGTCCGTCCGTCTGTCCATCTATCTATCTATTCACCCATCCATCCATCTACTATCTATCCATCCATCCATCCATCCATCCATCTACTATCTATCCATCCATCCAGCTACTATCTATCCATCCATCTATCCATCCATCCAGCTACTATCTATCCATCTATCCATCCATCCAGCTACTATCTATCCTTCCATCTATCTCACCATCCATCCAGCTACCAGTCTATCTATCCATCCATCTATCCATCCATCCATCTACTGTCTATCTATCCATCCATCTATCCATCCATCCAGCTACCCGTCTATCTATCCATCTATCCATCTGTCTATCTGTCTATCTATCCATCCATCTATCCATCCATCCAGCTACCCGTCTATCTATCCATCCATCCATCTGTCTATCTATCCATCCATCTATCCATCCATCCAGCTACCCGTCTATCTATCCATCTATCCATCCATCTATCTCGCCATCCATCTATCTATCTAGTATTCTGATTCTGATCTATCTATAACCTAGCACACTATGACATGCTGCTTTTGGTTTTTTTGTTTTGGTTTTTTCTGTCAATCATGTTATTAACTGCTCTATCATCCCAGACAGACGGGTGTAGTGTTTACCCGTGGTGTACGGCACCCCTGTAAGCAGATGATATATGCTTGCATAAAGATGAGTTGTGTTGACAGTATGAACCCTGGCTCTATATTAAGAGCCCTGCTGTTTAATCAGTGGTAAATTATACTGCCCTGCCTGCCGTGGCCATTTGTCAGCACGTATTGACGCCCGCTGGCAGCTCCCACAACAGCGGAGGCAGGAGACGGCTGCTGCTGACGGAGCCAACGCTGATCTTGGCGGAAGACAATCGCTCCGGACTTTCGCTGCTCTCACCCATCCTGCTGGTTAAGGCCATGTACACTGTTGTAAGACACGAGAAGACTTTCTTTTATACTGCACGCTGGCTGTTAAGGATTTACTATACCATTGATATAAATGATTTATTTCTGATGTGCAATTCCAAATATTCACCCAGAAGTCAACTATCTCGGTGCAGGAACTGACCTCATGCCTGCTCCTGTTCACATGTCTGCACCTCGGATTTGATCGAAGCTTGTCTTCTGCAGAAGTACTGTACCACTTTCGGGTTGGGTATACAGGGGCTTCTCTACAGTATTCTATTTTCAAGTCCAGTTCTGAAATTTTAATGCGACATAACTTCATTGCATTGAGCGCGAGATCAAAGTGTTCTGCTCCTCTGTTTGATGTATCCTCCATTTGAAGTTCGCCCTTTTCTCCAGCCTCAGACACAGGGTGTAAAACAAAAGTTTACATATTCCTTTCTTTGTGGCGGCAACTTTTGGTGCGCGGTGCATCGATTTCCATGTTCTGAAAAAGGAGAAAGTAGAAAGGCCCGGCGCTCCTGGCAGCGCAACACCGCTGGCAGCGCAACACCGCTGGCAGCGCAACACCGCTGGGTGTTGCGCTGCCAGTCCACGCCGGTCAGCAGCACGCGGCCGCCACCCGCCCGCCACGCGCCGAGCTGAGGCGCGAGAGGAGAGGAACCACTACAGGGCACACAAGGTCACTTCATACGCTGCCTTTACACGCGCGGGTAAGTGGAGCTACGCTTACAGCCCCGTTAGGCCATGTGATTGGACTACTGTCCTTGTCCCAGTATACAAGAAGCGGGAGAGAATCGTTTTAGTGACGGAAGTATTCCCACCCCGGTATGGTAGGTGGTGATATGCCCCCTTTCAGCTGGTTGCTTTTTTTGGGGGGGGGGGGCATTTTTCTCCCCAATTGCACTTAGCAAATAACCCCCCTCTTACCCACATCCGGCTTCCCACCCGCAGACACGGCCAGCTGTGTCTGTAGGGACGCCCGACCAAGCCGGAGGTAACACGGGGATTCGAACCGGCGATCCCCGTGTTGGCAGGCAACGGAATAGACCGCTACGCCACCCGTACGCCCGCAGCTGTTTGCTATTGGACCTTCTTCCGGTTGATGTATCGCGTCACATACTGTGTGTGTGTGTGTGGGGGGGGGGGCAGTGGTTCGGCCTGGAGTCGCCTCGTCACGGAGGCGACTCCTTCCAGACTGCCGGCCGCAGAGATGCGGTCGGCGAACGCATGATGCAGTACGAGGGTGGGTGTTTGTACTAGAATAGGGAGCGATTGGCCACTAAATTGGGAGGAAAAGGGAAAATAAATTTATAAAATACAAAAAAACCAACCAAAAGTTAGCAAGCCACGTACTTTAGGATATTCACCTCCTTTCGCTGACGCAACATAAAGTTTGTCTCCTCGTCTGTCCGGAAATGCGTGGTTCTCACTCTCGCACTCGCCATGTTGATGCTACGCTGTTCGACTTCCGGGTGAAAGACCACTGCGGGAACTATGGAGCATGCGCAGAACGCCTAGACCGGTTGAAGCGTAAGTAAATCGATCCCCAACCGCATCATCTAGGTGTGTTAGTCCCACTCACAGAAATTTGATTTAGTACGATTTCAGTCGGACTAACATGTTCACATGCGTTTTAAAAGTCCAGTTGTAGTCGGACTGACGCCATAAGTCCACTTGTTCTAACGTCATGTAAACGTAGTCAAAGTCCTGACGCACCGTACGCGGACTACAATGACGCAATAGCGGACCTCAGCGCGCGTCCGCCTGCCCATGTCCGCGCGAAGCTCCTCGCGTTCGCGTACCGGTGTCACACAAAACACGGCTCGGCATGAAACTGTTTCACATCGACATGCGTTTCGTGTGGCACCGGAAACCTTCTTCAGTTTCTTCTTCGCGGCTTTCCAACTTTTATATAGTTACGGAGACGATGTTTTCCTCGTCCGTACTTGTCATATCCCTCGCCAACATGCTGGACTCCCCCCCTCTCTCTCTCTCCCTCCCTCCCTTCGTTGAGGGGTCGAACATACCGCCTCCGCGGGGGTTTTCTCTCCAACAGAGCAGCTCTTCTTCCTCATCTGCGGACAGCGCCGCGCTGTTTGCAGTCTGTAACTTCCGGCGGAAAAGGAAAATGACGCGCAATAATTGTGGGAAATGTAGGCCTTGGGTATAGCCCACCGGAACACTTCCGGGTACCTTGACAACAGGACGCCAGGAGAGGGGGATAGAAAACCCAAGCCGCCAAGCCGCACTGTATTAGATACGCAGCCTAGCCGTAGCTACGATGCCCAAACGTCGCTGTGTGGTGGACTGTACTGTTAACAAGAAAAACAACCCAAATATTCGTTTTTTTGTATTGCCTAAAAGGCAGAAGGAGGGAGAACAACGACTGAAATGGCTCCAGGCGATCAGAAGGAAAGACAAGGATGGACAACTTTGGGATCCTGACCAGTTTGGTCTGGCGCAGGTTGAGCCGGTGGCTATATGGAATTCCACAGTTAGCTAAACCTGTCCGAATGGGATCACATTCTTCAAACCCATATGTATTTTTATCCATTAAAAATCATAAAATTGTCCCTCCCCCCTGAATATTTGGTCACATGCTCAATTTTGTTTATCTTTCCTAGAAACAAGGGGTAACTACCCCGGTCTCCCTTACCCAGTTAAAATGCAAACATTGTTATCACATTATTAGTGTCATCCTTATTGAGTAGTATGTCATGCATCATTGCATGCAGTCGTGTGTAATCCAGTAAAAAGTAATAAGTAAATAAAATGCAAACATTTGTTGAAAATGTAGCCTAGTTCCTATGTAATTGCCATAAGACACATCTGGCCATTGAGTGGGGTTATTAACCCATTCCCCTGTTCGACTGAAAGGACATTGGCCACCGATAATTTTTCGCAAATATCGGTTCTTGTCCGCAGCAGCCAACGTAGCGACATAGTTACCCATTTAAACCGTGTTCAAACTTGCCGGCTTCTATCCCCCTCTAGCGCCCCCCCGCTCTAACGTTCGAACGCGGAAGTGCAGCGGTCTATGCGTTGGCACGAGTGAACTGAAACTGGACGTAACTACATTAGGTGTAAGACATAATCGTTGACGTTCGGTATTTGACAGAGAAAAATGAAAACCTACCATGGTCGCACGGCGATGTAGCGTCCGATTTTCACGTCGCTTCTAGCCGTGGGCTCGCTGGTCTTTGACCCAGTACGTTATCCAGTTACTCGGTATTGTAAACTACTAATAAGACACGTTAGCCCCTAGCTAACGGGTCTGACCCTTTAGCCGAGCGGTTAGTGACGTCGCCTTGTGGTGCAGTACACCTCGTATGGAATCCCGCACCGGGCAAGAAAGTAACCGGTTACATTGGTGGCAGCGGTGGGATCCGGAAGTGTGCAGATCCTCAGGAGTCTCTTCGGAGCGCGGGAATAACAAAGCGCGAGGGCGTGCTTCCGGGGAGGGTGACGACTGTAAACTACTGATAAGACACGTTAGTCCCTAGCTAACGGGTCTGACTCTTTAGCCGAGCGGTTAGTGACGTCGCCTTGTGGTGCAGTATACCCCGTATGGAATCCCGCACCGGGCAAGAAAATAACCGGTTACAGTATTTAGCCCGGTTTTTAATGTTTTTCCTTCCTGCACCACATTCCGACAGTTCTTTTTTTAGATCTCTATAGTCCTTCTTTACCTTCCTCAGTTTGTGATTTGTTTCGTTGTTCTACTGAAGCTTTCACTCTGCCTTCGCACATGTTTTCTCAAAATGGCGGCGAATTTCGACATGCGCCAAGGGTCAAGGGGCGGAGAATTTCTTGCGGTAGCCCCGCCCATAGCCACTGACGTCACCTTCCAACTTCTGGTCCGGTCATTTTGTGGCGCCCTGCCGGCGCCAGCCGGCATCCGTCTTGTTTCGGCGGAAAAGCGTGGAACCGGTTCTAGATTAGGCAGCGGCACTGGCACCAGGGCGGTGGAAAAGGGTCTATATGAAAAGACTGTGAAAAGATGTGGTCCGTCCGCACAGTGTATGCGCCCTGCACTTATAGACTATGTCAGCGCCCTTAGGCTTGTCTGTCTGCTGGGGACAGGTCAGAAACACTGATAGGCTTACATGTCAACATGGCAAGCAGCCGTTATGCCATCCTTGAAGGACAACCGGGCCCCAGGGGAGGGACCCGGAGGCTGGCAGTGATTGACACATAGAAGAAGCGGTGCTGTGGGGATGCTGAATAGCTAGTCACTGTAACAGAAAAAGTGTGATTAAAACCTGTCACAACAACATGATGCAACCCACAATGACATCACTGACAGGCAAAGAGCAGGAGTCGCTGCTGTGTGCAGTCGCCGAGAAACAAGAAATTTGAGGCGACATTCCCAGACTGTGTTTATATGAAAGTATACCTGCATAATAGTTATACACCAGCGGATGGGGCTCTCTCTCTCTCTCTCTCTCTCTCTCTCTCTCTCTCTCTCTCTCTCTCTCTCTCTCTCTCTCTCTCTCTCTCTCTCTCTCTCTCTCTCTCTCTCTCTCTCTCTCTCTCTCTCTCTGTGGGTAAATGGCGCGCTCCCAGAGGGGATGTAAGTTTTTCATTGTGGGCTCATTCCCGTTCTGTTGATTTGCTCCTTTTTTAAAAGCAGGAAGGCGTTTTTGTAAAAGAGCTTTTGCTTTCTCTGAATTGTGCACATCAAATTGTCAGAGCGTATTGCAGCATGTCATGAAGTCGATGCTGTTGTCTGTGGATATTTCCGCACTTAATCCAGACGCAGGGTGTGCATGTTTTAGTAGGACACTGATTGAGTAGATAAGGGATCACTGAGGTAAGCACTATGGAAGTCCTGTCACTTCTTATTGACCTTCTTCAGAAACGCAAATATGTGGTGAGGTCGGTGTAAATCACTCTGAAATGGTTTGCTGGTCTCTCAACCATTATATTGTAGCGAATTCGGGGGACAACGCAACCACAGGAACTGCCGCGGCCGGGAAGCGAACCTGTATCGCCCGCACCGCAGGCGACATCGCTAACCGCTAGACTAAAGAGTCAGACCAGCTAGCCAGCGGCCAACGTGTCTACTTATCCATGCACGTTACAATATTTAGAATCCATTCATTAGCTACATGTAAACTGTAGTGTAGCTAAACTGGAAAATATGCTGTGTGAATGAATGTTCTCCAGGGCAAAACTGAGCATGTTTGGTGTCCAGTTTTCTCCATTCAACTGCAAGGTTAAGAGAAGATGTAAAGCTACAATGGTTGGGATTTTCCTGAAAATCAAGGTATAGACTCATACAAAAATAATCCCTCTCAATCATCACCCGAGACGTGTGTGGCGGTGTCTGGATCTTTTTTCCCCCTCCACTTTTTATCTCCCCAATTGCACTCAGCCAATTACTCCACTCTTCCGAGCCGTCCCGGTCTCTGCTCCACCCCCTCTGCCGAGGGCTGCAGACTACCACATGCCTCCTCCCATACATGTAGAGTCACCAGCCGCTTCTTTTCACCTGACAATGAAGAGTTTCACCAGGGGGACGTAGCACGTGGGAGGATCATGCTATTTCCCCCTCCCGCCCAAACAACGCGAACTGACCGACCAGAGGAGGCGCTAGTACAGCGACCAGGACACATACCCTCATCCGGCTTCCCACTCGCAGTTGTGTCCGTAGGGACGCCCGACTGAGCCGGGGGTAACACGAACCGGCAATGAGCGTGTTGCGAGGCAACGGACTAGACCGCCACGCTACCCGGACGCCCACTTGAGAAGTTTTTTGGGGCTTTTCAAATGCATCTAGATAACGTAACTTTGACAGAAACAAAGACGACTAAATGTGCAGTGATGGATAACAATACACTCTGCCTTGGAAAATGGGCGGGTGTAGTGTAAAGTATATGCAATTAGTCATAAATAGCATGCAAAGAACATGGTCCTTAAGTGCTTCTCTGTTGTATTTTCAAAAAAAACTGAAAACACATTAGTGGATGGAAAACTTTCGAATCGTTTTAGACATGAAAATGGTATTTTCAAGTCTGCACTGTGTAGACCTAACTTTTCCAATACTTTTTCTATACGATGCTGCGGGCATACACAACGAATTCGGGGGACAGCCGGGAACCGCCGCAGCTGGGACGCGAACCCGGGTCTCCCGCACGACGGGCGACTACGTTTACCAGTCAACTAAAGATGAACTAAATCGTTAGATTAACTAAATAGTTCCTCCATCGCCTCAGGTTAAGAGTCCGGGTGTCATCTTGGACAGCACGTTATCTTCTGAAGCTCATGTAGCCCTTTTACCCCGGGACTATAGAGGGCAGGGCCCTAGGTTCTCTCCAGTCAAGTCAAGTCAAAGTCAATTTTATTTGTAATCAAATTTATACTAATCTTAGTTTGGGTTCCCTAATTATACCAATTCCCATGAAATGAATAACCTTTAGATGAATAATCAAACAAGACAAAGGTGCAACTCGAAATATTTAGTCATTGTAAAAAACAAAAAATCAAAAAACCAAACAAGCAAAACAAAATAGATAGAGCCTTTTTCACTATATCAGGCTCTGTAGAGTTCAAATACAAGATTAAAGTAGGAACCTTTTTCAGTATTCCAAACCAAACACATTAAAGGTTAACTACACTGAAGCCGGCATCTCTCAAACTAATGAAGAGGTCTTCAAACCCGCCCTCGCTGCAGGCCTGAGGTCACGTGTCCAACCGCTATTATCGTCCCTCTTGCGAGCTTAACGGACGAGCGTGCTCACTCGGGTCAGGAGGATGGCACTTCCGGAATGTTCAGGAAATGGCGGGGCGCGCGAATGGTCCGGGCGCGGGTGAGAACTAGACGAGATGCTTGGTGCGGGTGACTTGTTCCCACGTGAGAATCCCACGTAGCTAGAGGAGGTTTGAGCAAACCCTGGTGGCTCCATCCGCTCTCTGGTGTGTCGGATCCCGTACGAGTCTTCTTTTAGTGGCCGCGTACGTTCACTGAACTAGCCAACAAGGCTACTACATCAGCTAGCTTAGCTAACGACCATCACGGTGAACTGGAGAATGACGCAGTAACATCTAACCGACGTTCACTTTACATCCACCAGGACCACGCTTACAGCTTATTTCGAATATTGTGCCATTAAAGTTGTAAACTACTGTAACCGGTTATTTTCTTGCCCGGTGCAGGATTCGATACGGGGTGTACTGCACCACAAGGCGACATCACTAACCGCTCGGCTAAAGGGTCAGACCCGTTAGCTAGGGGCTAACGTGTCTTATTAGTAGTTTACAGTCGTCACCCTCCCCGGAAGCGCGCCCTCGCGCTTTGTTCTTCCCGCACTCCGAAGAGACTTCTGAGGATCTGCACACTTCCGGATCCCGCCGCTGCCACCAATGTAACCGGTTATTTTCTTGCCCGGTGCGGGATTCGATACGGAGTGTACTGCACCACAAGGCGACGTCACTAACCGCTCGGCTAAAGGGTAAGACTCGTTAGCTAGGGGCTAACGGGTCTTATTAGTAGTTTACACTACGTTTTCTAACTAGCTCTTCCTCACCAGCCGGCTCTCTTCTTCCTCTCTTCCCTGCTTCACAACCGCTTGCCCCTCCCTTCACCGTGACCCTCACCCCTTACTCCTGATAGGCCTTACGTACAACAGGCAAGTCAAATAAGAAAACATATACAATAATATACATATTTCAATATAGTACAACTGTACCAACATAATGAGCTTTATGAAACCAAAGTAATAACCGGGTTACATCCACATCAACTGTCACAGTCCATCTTAGTTTAGTTACTGTTTTTGTCTCCTCTTGTTTCCTTGTCTTGTGCTTCCTGTTTTATTTCGATACTCCCCTTGTCTCTCGTTGCAGATACCTTCACTTCCTGCCCCCATGTGTTTCCCGCGTGTGTGATTACCTGCCCCGCCCCAATGTGTTGCACCTGTGTCTAATTGTCTCCCCCCCTAGTGTATTTAGTTTGTGCGTTCCCTGTCTTCTGTGCCAGTTCGTCTTGATCCCTGCGTTACAGCCTTCCAGCATTTGTTCCCTTGTGTTTTCCCCGCGAGTGTTCTAGATCAGATCTGAGTGTTTTTGGATACCTTTGCTGAGCTAACTGACCTATGTGTACCGAACCTTCTGCTGAATAAAGGACTTAATGTTTGCCCTATCCACGGTGTGTTTGCATTCTGGGTCCTGCTCCAGTTCAGTGCTTGACATCAACAATGTTACTCGGTCTGCCTCCTTCCACTTACGCACTTACACCTAACAGCACCGCCATACGCATTCACATCCGGGTTACATCCCGTACTGAGTCCTGCAATTCTATCCTCTTTGGTCTTCCCCTCAAGTGTCTCCATAAACTTCAATCGATCCAGAATTCAGCTGCCCGTGTCAGTACCAGAACTCCTTCCACAGATCCTGTTCTTCAGCAACTCCATTGGCTCCCGGTTAAATACCGTATTGACTTCAAGATCCTGCTCCTCACGTTTAAGGCCCTTAATAACCTAGCTCCTTCATATCTCTCTGAACTCCTTCAGATCCTCTTCTGCTCTCCAGCTCACTACACCATCGGCCTGCTTGATTACCATGGTGTCTAGAGCCTCAGTCATTCTGCCCCCAACCTTCAAATCCCATCTCAAAACGCACCTTTTCAAACTGGCATATTCAGTCCGATCCACGCTGCACTGAGTTTTGTGCAGATGATGATGTTATACTTATCTGTTGTGTTAACATTTATTGTCTACCCTGCTTTGTTTTGATTTTATGCTGTCTGATACAGTGCTGTTTTTCTTCTTCTTCTGTGTTTTGTAAGGTGTCATCCTTGATAAAATGTATTACTATTGTAACGTGCATGGATAAGAAGACACGCTGGCCGCTGGCTCGCGGGTCTGACCCTTTAGTCGAGCGGTTAGAGATGTCTCCTGCGGTGCGGGCGATACGGGTTCGCTTCCCGGTCGCGGCAGTTCCTGTGGTTGCGTTGTCCCCCGAATTCGCTACACTATTATAGGGTCTGACCCGTTAGCCACGGGCTAGCGAGTCTACTAATCCGTGATCGTTACACTACCCTCCTCCTCTGGCAAGCGGGTCCTTGCGCTTCAGCTTACAAGCGCCCTCACGCCTCTGGGCGCACGCGCTTCCGATGACGTCACGGTCTCACCACCCCACATCTGACAGCAATGTAGCGAATTCAGGGGGCAGCCGGGAACCGCTGAAGGCGGGACGCGAACCCGGGTCTCCCGCACCACGGACGACTACGTTAACCAGTCGACTAAAGGGTCCGACCCGTTAGCCAAGGGCTAGCGAGTCTCGTCATCCGTGGTCATTACAATATATTGGAAAGTGCAGAGAATAGGCTATCAATCAACATTCCATTAACGTGCGTGCATATGTGGTTGTTTTTTCTGTTCTTTTTAAGTTAGATAGTTTCCACCGGGAGGAAAAACTTGTCAGACTGTTCAGACTTATCACTCAATAATAGATTTCTACAGAACAGCATATTTTGCCGAGATTGCGTGAGATGTGGCCCTAATAACCGTGTGCATGTCTTTCTCACTCCATTTATCCCTCCAATCGGCACTACCATTGGTTTGGACCTGATAAGGCAACAACAAAAACCAAGGAGCCCACAACACAACACGTCTGAACACGACTAGGAATGCTTTCAGTACCTTTGCTGCATTGGTATGAGTTGCAGTGAGTAATATTTAATGTAGTGAATCCAGGAGGCAGCCGGGAACCGCCGCAGCCGGGACGCGAACCCGGGTCACCAGTCGACTAAAGGGTCCATTCCGTTAGTCAGGGGCTAGCGAGTCTAGTCATCCATGGTCGTTACATTATTTATAATATTTATGTTGTCCTCACTACAGCGTAGAAGCTGCAGCCATCAACTATAGCTAAACTCTTTCTTGCAAAATGGCGACTTGAGTCGTAGAAAGCTTTACTTGCTGTTTACTGTGGCTCTTTACACCATCATACACAGAGGGAAAACTGAAACAAAACAACAATCACCGCTTTGTTGGTAGCATGCGAATACATGTAAAAAAACCTTTTATTTACAAACAAATGAAATGCTTTTTCATGTAAATAACGTTTTTAACATTAACTTATAAGTACAACAATGCAATTGTTTACTCATGACATTGCCTCTGTGGCATTTACAGCGTGGATTGTCTCGTATTTCCTCAACGTTGTAACAATCCATCCATCCATCCATCCATCCATTATCCAAACCGCTTATGCTGCTCTCAGGGTGGCGGGGATGCGGTAGCCTATCCCAGCAGTCACTGGCCGGCAGGCGGGGAGACACCCTGGAACGCAAATGTTAGACCACCCATCATTATGCCTTAAGCCTTAAGGCAACACAATATCTATTTTAGTATGTACATTTTTTTTAGAAAATTGATGCATCTCTTGTCAATACATTTGTAGCCCACTTCCTCAAGACTACATTAGCAATGGCCACAAGCTGGCTGCAAGTTACAACAGTGACCCTGTGACTTGGCGATACACAGCGACAACGTTGCTGGCCACTAGGGGGCACTCGAAGCAGTGAGTGTAAAATAAATGGCGGTCAATGGGTGAATTTCACAAAATCACAAACCGATTGCAATTTCAAGGAATTAACTTTCTATTTGTTCATTTTTTGAAGACTGTGTCCATATTAGATCAGGCTCCCTCCAGCAGACCAGGCTTCCTCAGCCGACCCAAAGCCAGCTCTCCCAGCCAGACACCCTCGACACACCTCCCCGAACTCCACACGACGACACCAAAAACACCCGCAGTCAATGCCAGGCGAGGCCACTGCTAGACTGCCCTGGTGTTACCTCCTCAGGTGCAGCTCCGGACAGGGCCTTGGTTCCTGGGCCCACAGGACGCAGCAGACCAAGCTCTCCCAGCTGATCCAGCACCAGCTCTCCCAGCCATCCAATGAAGACAAACCTTAGATGCAGATGTGGACAAAGATGTGGGTGTTTATTTGCTTATAGAGCAGGGAAGTGAGATCCGATCACAAGTGGTCACTCAAGACACATGTGAAGACGTATTCTAATGCCAGGTATGAACTGACGTAGAGCTTTCCACTTGTGATCCGGTCACCCAAGATGCATGCTAATGTCAGGTATAAAAGGCCTCTGAGATGCTCTGCAAGCTAGGTTAGCAAGACAGTCAGACTAGAGAGAGCTTCACTGCCAGCTAGCACATCAACCTAGCATTACTGTTATTTGCCAACATCAAACTTAGAGAGGCAAGAACACAAGTTAACATGATTGCAGTTTCTGTAACTCACTCTCATGGGTTTTTTTTCTCTTTACGTGACCAGAACGATTGTTCCACTTCATCCTCTCATTGAAGTTGTAAAAACTGAACATTGCTTTTTTTTTAACGTGAATCCCCCTCTCACGGGGTCCTATGCCACCACAAAGGCCGCTTATTGGCTCGTCTGACCCTGGGTTCAACCAACACGACCAGTCAGCATTATTTACTCTCACAGCAATGAGCGCTGCTAGCTTTCAGGAAACGTTTCTATAAGGTTGAAACTCGAGTGTCCTCATGGATTAATGGAGCTTGAGAGTATTTGCACGTAGCATCTTCCAGAATCTGAAGAAACAAAAGAAGATTCCCTGCGTCGTAGAGTCCCAAAAAGTATGTTTCTAGCCATGAAGCTGTGTCTCAGTCCTATCTTACCCATCCATTTCAGATGCTGTTTACTCTTACTAGTGGCACAGGGCACTTGCAAATGGAAGACCAACGGAAGAGATAGTGACTGGCAAACCTTACTCAGGTAAACCATCTTTTGTGGTAACTTGATGATGTCTCAAATTCTCAAAACCGCCCGAAACGTCATTGTTTCCTATGAGGCTGTTTTCTATTGTCTTTTCACAGAAAAATGAGGAAATCTACATTATGAAATTTAAAGTCAACATTACACCATGGATGCAAACATTTCATGACCCAGCTGGCATCAACACTGCTGCGAAGAGGGAGTGGGTCTAGGCTTTCATACCTCTTAAGAGTTTAAAGAGCAATAATAAACTTCATAAAGCTAGGGAGAATAAGGGTAATTGCTTTAATTGTGAGAAGTCACACCAATAAATATCCCAGGGCTACTAAAATCCATAAAACCGCTAAAAGGGTGATATTTAAATGTATGTGTAGTAGGATTATCACTGTAATGAGGGACGATTTTACTTTACAATTTACTGTGTTACAGTTCACTACCCGATAGTTTACTTGTTTGATTCCCATTTCTACCTCTCTAGAGTTCAGACATTCTCTAACTGGTTTTGCTCTCCATAATGAGTCCACTAGAAGCTCGGGTGCAAACATGGTCTGTGCCAAAGTAAACACTTGGTTAGGAAG
Source organism: Lampris incognitus (assembly GCF_029633865.1). Classification (NCBI taxonomy): domain Eukaryota; kingdom Metazoa; phylum Chordata; class Actinopteri; order Lampriformes; family Lampridae; genus Lampris; species Lampris incognitus. The sequence continues at coordinate 68,481,988 of NC_079214.1, forward strand.
AGGGCAAGCAGGGGCAGGTACGGCGGGGACGATCCCAATACTTGTCCTCTGTGTTCGGCATTCACAAGGCCGACTCAGATGGAGAGATCTCTGGCCTCTGTGCCGCTCGGTGCCACGGAGACATGCACAAATAAAGCAGTCTATTTCTGTGGGAGATTGCTGCACTGTTTGCTGACGTGAATAAAGCTGTCACCTCATCAAAGCTGCAAATCCACCAAGGGACAGAGCTCCCCCCTCCTCCCACCACGGGTTATAGAATTAACAGTCAAAGATTGACCGCCGTGAACAGAAGAGCCACAGATGTTTTAGGCGCAGGTTAAAAGACAGAGAAAGGGAGCCCTCGCTGAGTGATAGCGTTTGTCCTTCAAGACACATTGTGCTGGGAAAAAAAGATCATCCAGATTCCCAAGAAAGAAGGAATGCCTTACAACCGGGCCTCTGAAAAGGGGGTTACGGTTCAAAGTACCATTCACATGCCTTTCCAAAAGGTGCATAGTACGTCGTTGGTCCGCTTTTACGTTTTCTTATCTTGCATTTTCTTATCTTTTAGAATAAGAAAAAAAAACAACATTTATGTTATTGACTAAAGGACAAGATGTTCAGATTTGCTACATACACCGTTGTGCAATGCACAACGGTGTATGTTGTGCGATGCACAAAGTGTGCGCTGTTATGAAATCAGCACCATGGGCTCCATCCAGTACAAACAGTCCCATATATGCTTGGCACATTTCAGACTGAGAGGGTTATTCACATTCTCACTTCTGTCAAGGGCATAATTCCTGACCTACACCACACAACAACACAAGGCCTGGCTAGTTTGTAAACCTTCTAACGTTGTGGGTCACTGTGTCCAAGAAATCCTCCATTTCTAACTGCATCAGGGAAGTCAAAGTTCACGCCTGCTGCTCAAAATATGCTCTTAAGTGTCGTTTGTTGTGTGTTTTCAGACCGCTTTATGCTTTCAGAACAATGCAAAGTCTTAACTGCATCAGCCGAATATGTCTGAAAATTAGGACGTAAAGTAGTTAGACAAGTAGTTAGATGGTATTAGTAGCCTTAGTGAAAAGAGTTTGTCCATAACAACAACCACACTTGTGAACATCTTATATCTCCAGGTCTGTTGTTTACTGATGCAATCCACATTTATCTTATTGAGACGTTTTGTAACCCATCAGCTGAAGCAGTCAGATGAGAGCACGCAGCCGCAAATGAGTGACGCCAGGAAGCTGAGGAGCCACATATAAGTCAAGATTATGTGGCTTGTCTGAATGAACTGAGACTGACAAAGTGTGTACTGATCAACTTGGTCAACAGATATGACCCATATTTACATAACAAAGATTAGCCATGTACAATTTCAACACGAATATGTGATTTGGGTCATTCTATCGGTAGTCTTATCGGTTCTTTTAGATTAATTCACAGGAAACAAGACAGTTTACAAGAACCGAATCAATATAAGTTTATTATTCTCTAGCCGCATGGTGTAAACGGACTTTGAGCTTGGCTGGATGGATGTGTGTGATATCGGAACAGTCTCAATAATCACAATGCACACCATGAGTTTCACAAATCTACTGCATAATTTATGAATAAACAATGTTCACAAATATTTTTCTGATGCATGCACAAATATTTTCATTTTAAATGCAAAAAAAAGCAAAAAACGAAAACAAAATATTTATAATATTTATCTAAAAAAAAGATTTCTTTTAAGTGCTTAATATTCATTTGCCCACCGAAAACATATATTGAGATTGTTGAATCTGCATTTAAACTTCTTTGCACCCCCCCACCTTTTTTCCCCTCCCAGTTGTATCCGGCCAATTACCCCACTCTTCTGAGCCGTCCCGGTCTCTGCTCCACCCCCTCTGCCGATCCGGGGAGGGCTGCAGACTACCACATGCCTCCTCCCATACATGTGGAGTCACCTGCCGCTTCTTTTCACCTGACAGTGAGGAGTTTCACCAGGGGGACGTAGCGCGTGGGAGGATCACGCTATTCCCTCCGGTAGTATGTCTGTTAGGAAAGACTGACGCCTAAATTAACATTTTAACAACTATAAAACTATTTTTAAACAATTTAAACTTCAGAGAGGCATGGTCGAACTTGAATAGCGATTTTTAACTTGAATAGCACAACTGATTTTGGGAGGCCGGTGAGTAGTCACTTACAGTAGTCTAGTCTACTTGTTATAAACTCATGGATTAATTTCTCACAGTCTGATTTTGATAGAAAGCCCCATAGTTTTGAAATGTTTTTAAAATGGTAGAAGGCTGATCGTGTGAGATGATTGATGTGCCTCTTAAAATCACTGATCTAGACCTTCGTTAGATCACTGTCTATGATTACATCGATATATCTAACTTTGTTTTTGCACTCCAGAGACAGAGAGCTGAGATGAGCTGCAATTCTCTGTCTCTGAGTCTTTGCACCAAAAATAAGTATTTCTGTGTTGTCTTTGTTCAACTGTAAAAAGTTCTCCAACATCCATAGATTAATATCGTCAATTCACTGAGTTAGGGAATGTATGGGATCTAAGGTCATCAGGAGATAGGGATGTGTTGTGAATCATCTGTGAATCATCTGTGTGTACAGCTGTGAATCATCTGCATAATTATGGTAATTCACTTTGTGTTTCTGTATAACACGTGCGAGTGGGAGCATAGCCTATAGAGATTGAACAGCAATGGTCCAAGAATCGAACCTTGGGGTACCCCACTACCCACTTTGTCCGAGGAAAAGTCTTCAATAGACACAAAGAACTGCCTGTCCTGTAGGTATGTTCTAAACCAGCTGAGAACCGGGCCGGAGAGGCCGACCCATTTTTCTAATCTCTCTAGCAAAATGTCACGTTCAACAGTGTCGAAGGTGGCACTGAGATCCAGGAGCACAACAACAGATATTTTTTTAGAATCCGTGTTCGCATGCAGATTGTTCACAACTTGATAAGTGCTGTTTCTGTGCTATGGTGAGATCGAAATCCCGACTGATAAATGGCTAGAATGTTGTTTGATATTGAATAGTTTTTAACTTGAGAATGAGCTGTTTTTTCAAGTAATTTGCTGAGGGATGGAGATGGGCCCGTAGTTGGCAATAGCTGCCACATCAAGGTTGTTCTTCTTTAGTTTAATGACAGCTGTCTTAAGTGCTACGGGAAAAATACCTGCCTGAAGAGAGTAGTTAATAATTTCTGAAATATCATGTGCCAAGTAATTAAAACAAGGATCCAAGCAGCAGGTGGAGGGCATGAGCTGCCCAACAATATTATCTAGACTTAAGGGGTCAAAGTGAGACATGGCGCCAGTGATGTTTCTGGAGAACTGGAGGGTAGGTTCATTACTGGATCTTGAGGCACTAATGTGCCTAGCGTGATATGAAAGCTTTTAAAAATGTTTGATATTTGTTTTATTTTTGCTGTTTTTGTTTTTACTTATTTGGTCTTACTCTTGTTTTTGCCTTGTCTGGTTTTTACATGTACATATATATATATAATTTTTTTGTGAAGCACTTGTGGCATTATTTTAGAAAAGTGCTATATAAATTAAATTAAATTATTATTATTATTATTATTACTATTATTATACTGTTACTTTTTCATGTCAACTGTCAAATTTAGATTTAATGTGTGACTTTAGTTTGGTTTAAATTTAAATTTATTCTTCGCCGGTGCACACTGTAAATATTAACTCACCTTTAGTCTATTCTTACCTATTTTAGCATGCGTTTTAATGTCTCAGGTTGACTTTAAATATTATAATTTTATTATTTCGTATTTTGTTTTTGTTAATTCTTAAATTAATCTGTTATGTCATTTTTTAAATTATTTTTTTCTACCTTTTTTGAGGTCGAACTGATGCCTAAACATGTCATTGCCAGCAATGTCTGCCACGCTGTATTGTTGTGTATTTGACAAATAAATCAACTTGAACATCCATCCATTATCCAGACCGCTTACCCTGCTGTCTTATTATAAGTAGTAGACACTCAAGTTGTAGAAATATATATATGAGCTGAGCTCCCACACGTATTTTCAGATAATTATGGGCCAATATCCGGAGAATAAACCACACGCGGGAATGCTGGAGCCTATCCCAGCAGTCACTAGGCGGCAGGCGGGGAGACACCCTGGACAGGCCACCAGGCCATCACTGGGATACATAAAATATTTTATTTATTTATAATTTGAAAGCAAATAAATAACCGTGTTATTAAAGAGACATCATACCTTTCAGAAGATGTAATTTTCATCTGAATACTGCAATGACAACATGTTTAACAGTTTATGTATATGTCCATGACAGGTGGACATATCGTATGGTTTATTCTCCGAATATTGTCCCATAATTATCTGAAAATACGTGTGGGAGCTCAGCTCATATATATTTCTACAACTTGAGTGTCTACTACTTATAATAAGGCATAAAGGGAATGGGAAGTTAAGACCAACACGTGTGGGTATTGTGAGGGTTGAAAGGCACTCTGCGGTGACGTCATCAGTGCCGCTTTCACACATTGATATGTTGGTGAAATTGAAACGAAAATACTCTGGTCGAACTTGGTTGAACAACTTGAACTTTCACCCATCCATTATCAGAGCCGCTTAATCCTGCTGCCAGGGTTGTGGGGATGCTGGAGCCTATCCCAGCATGCACTGGGCGGCAGGAAGGAAGACAAATTGAGACGGCAAATTCAATTGACGCCTAGGTTTACTGTAAGAGGCTTTCTCCTTGTAAGTTTCTTGCCCTAAAATTAAAATGCAAGACTTTTGTTTGTTTGTTTTTTGTTTTGAATCTACTGTCAGGCTATTTCTGGAGTGTTCCTGACATGTGGGGAGTTACCTCATGTGATTATCTTACACTACGACTTGTTTATCGCCGAGATAAAGCAGCGCTGCTCTTTTCATGTTGCTGCGATGTGAGATATTGTAAAGTTTTTCCAGTGTTTACCATTAGTTGTTTGCTTGCCACAGTTCTGTTTATGCCTTGAATTCCAGTATATTTCCAGGCTATTGGATGCTGTTTGGTTGTCATCAAAAGGCGCTTATCTTGTGAAAGTTCTTGTGTTTTGAAGGAGAACTGAATATCGGCATTAAAAATTAAATGGTATATTGCAAAACATCACTTCATAGATTTGGGGCAAGTGTTGGAGCAGATGTTCCTCCAGTGATCTGTAAATAAGTGGAATTGTAGATAAAGACACCGAGGAGGCTGTAAGATATGCAGGAAGCAGCTCAGCCCTGCTTCACATCCACTCCAAGAAAATAGTGAAAGAGCAGTCAAAAACTGTTAGAGCCCATTTGATTCTAGCATCTTGTTTTAGCTCTTCTTCCTCTCCCTTTCTCCTCAAACCCTCTCTCATTCCTGTGTGAACTGGTGGTGGTGGTGGTGGGGGGGGGGGTTGGGGGGAGAAAGACCTTGAGGAAGGCTGCGCCCAGAAATTAATCATTGGTAGGAGCAAAAAATATCACTAAAGTATGCATAAGTGAAAAAGAAATACAAACAAACAAACATATATTAAGGAATATCTTGGGTTGCACATAGGAAGCCAGTCGGGGGGGGGGGTGGTGGTTGGGGGGGGGGGGGTGGTATGCTTTCCGGGTTATATTTTCCGTGGCTGTTTAGGCAAAATCTTGTACTTGTCTGGAGGGAGCGCGCTGCCCTCCACGTGGCTCGTTTTTAATGGAATTTATAACAATTGTTCCTCAATCAGAATGAATACTTGTTCGAAAATGCAAATCCACTCTTGTCTGTGACACGCTGCAATTAGACAGAATAGTGCGCTATTATTCCCGTAGTCCTTCTCGGTGCTCATCAGGGTCTTTGAGAATGGGACAATGATTGACCACCTGGTCTTAGTGCTGTAGCTCAATTTATTAAACGTGCTCTCTTTGGAAAATCAATGCCTAATTGTATGCGTTGGACAGGGTCAGGCTTATTTTCTGCAGGACGACATAATTAGCCCAACCGGTGAACTGCAGTTGCTAAGGACGGTTCTGGGCTGTTACTTGAATCATTTTCTTGAGTTTGCATGAATTGTTCTACAACATCTTATAGGCAGAACATATATTATTTTATTTTTTTAATTAGCAGTTTTTTCATTCCATTCAAATACAAAAAAAACCCATACCCCTTATTCATAGTTACTAACAAAAGATGCTTTATTTATTACCACGGGTGAAGCCTCCTGCTGTTGCAGCTGCTAATGTAAGAAACACGTTCTTACAACTCATTACGCTATTTTATCTAAGAGGGTCCTCTTACATGACCCTAACCTCCAGCAAACGTTGATGCACCAGGTGCATGCAGTTAACACAGATTAGTTAACAAATCAACAAGGGGGTCGGATCCGTTAGTTGACTGGTTAGCGCAGTCGCTCGTGGTCCGGCCTATCCAGGTTCGATTCCCGGCTGCGACGGATTCCCGGCTGCCCCTGAATTCGCTACACTAATCGTTAATGTAGGGCGGCACGGTGGCGCAGTCGCCTCACGGCAAGAAGGTCCTGGGTTTGAACCCCAGGGTTGTTCAACCCTGTCCGTGTGGGTTCCCTCCGGGTGCTCCGGTTTCCTCCCACAGTCCAAAGACGTGTAGGTCAGGTAAACCGGATTTACTAAGTAGTCCCTAGGTGTGAACGTGTCTGCCCTGGAATGGTTTGGCGAACTGACCAGGGTGTCTCCCCGCCTTCCGCCCTGTGACTGCTGGGATAGGCCCCAGCATCCCGCCACCCTGATCAGGATAAGCGGCTTGGAAACGGATAGATGGGTCCTCTTATATTAGCACATGGGGGAGCAAACACTGAAAAACATTACAGTGTTCAGTTTGTGTAGCCTCAGCATCATCTCAAGTTATCTGCACGGGGGGGTGGGGGGCTGTTTTGTGGCTTTAAAACGTGTTTTAATGAAGACGTCATCAGATTTCCGTACACAAGTCAGTGGGCAAGGCTGGAGGCAAATATCTGTGCTTGCTTATCGGTTAACGTGTGATTAACACAAACATGCTGTTTCTGGGAGAAATGAACCATGCCTTGTCTCTGCAGTCTGGTTATGATTATAATATTGTGTCTCGGTTGAACTTTTATCCGAGCCCCCTCACAATGCCGCCACACAACTGGGGCTGCTTGATGGATTCAGCTGTTTCTGCTGCTTGAATAAAGTAATTGGAGAGAGAGTAAAGAGTATATTTACAACTACAGGCATACAAGCTGTCAAATGTGTTCATAGTACACACTTAGCATTTGTCTTGTCAACCCTGTTTGACACGTAGACCTTTTCATTCGTCATCTATTTCATCACAAATCTATAGCTGCAGCAATCCCCCATCCCAGAGGCGTGAACTGACGGAGGCTGCCGTCAGTTGGGATGATCTTTTCGGACCGGGGCTCCAGAACATGATGGTCACCATGAAGTCGGCTTCGGTGGACCATCAGACATCACGTCGCCTGGGCTCATCTGATTGTTTGACCTCTACGCTCCTCCAGTCAATGGTGGGACCGCTATGATTGCTGGGAGTCCCACCGGTGGTTGACACATCCTGCGACAGCTGCCGCAGCTTCGTCCTGTGTTACCGCTCTTCCTTTGCCCCTGCAGCCTCCACCAAAGCTGCTGCCTCCTCAGAAGAGCTCCAAGTCCAGACAGGTGGCCTCTGCTGGGACCAACCCTCCCTAGGAGCCTCCCAGGAAGCAGAGCAAGAGACAATGATGAGTTGGGGGAGATGTGTGTTTTAAAGTTGATATATATGATTGTTCTGTTGTTTTGAATAAAACGCAAACACTGCCACAAAAACAGCTGATATCCTGTCTAAATCAGTCTGTCCCTGAATCTTTCGATTCGGCGGTAGCTGTTGAACACACTCCCCCCCCCACATCGTGTGAGTAGGCAGTGCTTCGGTGGACGGTCTGCTTGGACCCATGTCTCCTATACAGCACATGGTGTCCGTTTCTCAATCTGAGTTTTCTCTCACACATAATTTCTCGCATTTATGTCCCGGGTGGTGACTCCAAGATTGTGAAGTTCCCATCCAGAACAGCACCCAGCAACACATTTATCTCCCACAGAGAACAGTGTTAGGCACGATCGCCGAGATACCAGGAATCATGCCTGTTCTGAAAAGTCTTGGTAAAGACACAGACAAGGGTCAGAGACAAAAGTTAGACAGGCAGGGGTCAGACAGACCACAGGCAGAGAGAGAGAGAGAGAGAGAGAGAGAGAGAGAGAGAGAGAGAGAGAGAGAGAGAGAGAGAGAGAGAGAGAGAGAGAGAGAGAGTGTATCTTTGTGTGTAAATCAAGTTACCTAAAATCAGAAGTGGCACCCAGACGTTGAGTTAGATCATCTCCCTGAACACGAGCGCGGCATTGTGAAACGAATGCTTTCCGACGTCTTCGCCAGAGAAGATGGAGACATCAAATCTCAACTTGAGGATACAACTGAAGGACAACACCCCAGTACAGAAGTTCCATAATTCTATCTCAAAACCACTTCACAGGGAAGTTAAGGAACACGTCCAAAACCTGTTGGAAAGAGGCTGGATTATGAAGTCCACATCTTCACCGATAGTCTGTGTTTGGAAAAAGGACGGCGGTGTCAAGCTGTGCATTAATTTTCAGGAGCTGAATCTAAAAACAACCCCAGACAGTCACCCACTGCTCTGAATACAAGACTTGTTTGATAATCTAGAGGGATTTACGTGGTTCTCAATCTTGGACCAAGGTAGTGCATACCACCAAGGTTTTGTTGATGAAGAGTTGAGACACCCGACTTCAGCAAGTACCCCCTGGGGCTTATATGAATGGGTACACATCCCGTTTGGCCTAACAAACTCCCCAGACGCCTTTCAAATGTGAAAGCCCTGGAGGGCATCAGAGATGAATGCTGTTCTTCCTATCTTGATGACGTTCTGTGTTACTCCAAAACTTTCAACGACCATGTTGAAGATGTGAGGCGAGTGCGTCGCCAGATGCGCGACCATGGGATCAAACTTAGGCCCAAAAAGTGTGAACCGTTTAAGCAGCAGATCAGGTACATTGGCAGGGCGGTTTCTGGAGAAGGCATTCATATTGACCCGAAAGACCCAGAAGCAGTCCTGCGACTGGAAGAGAAAGAACCAAAAACAGTAGGTGATGTGAGAACCCTACTCGGATTCCTCGGCTACTATGGAGCCTTCATTTAGGATCTTGCACAGCGGGCCAAGCCATTGTTTGAGCTCCTTCAAAGTCCGGGTGAATCAACAGTAACATCGGCAGCAAAATCTAAGAGAGGGAATATCACAGGAAAGAAAGGAGAAAAAGGGCAGCTTCCATCCAAAACGCCTATCAAGTGGACTTCCCGAACATCAGGCTGTAGTGTCAAGGTTCGTGAACATGCTCACTCATTCACCAATACTGGCTTACCCAGACACTGACCTCCCGTTTGTCTTACATACCTCCTCCAATGAAGGTCTAGGTGCAGTCCTTTACCAACAGCAGGGCGGGAAGTTGCGTGTCATAGCATATGGATCGAGAACTTTAACCCCCGCAGAATACAACTACCATCTGCACTCGGGAAAACTCAAGATTTTAAGCGCTCAAGTGGACAATCTGCGACAAGTTCAGAGATTACTTATACTATGCACCAACTTCTACTGTATACACCGACAACAATCCATTGACTTATGTGTTGAGCTCAGCCAGACGTAACGCTGCGGGGCATCGCTGGGTTGGTGAGTTGGCTGATTTCCACTTCAATATCAGATAAAGACCTGGCAAAGCAAATGCAGATGCGGACACCCTATCCTGTTACCCTGTGAATCCCAAAGACAACTTGACAGCTTGTGGTTGTGTCCCCTGACATTGTCTCAGCTATGTGGCAAGGAGAGAAGGCCGTTAAGAATGATGATGCACCATGGAGTTGGCCCGTCATGGCAGCTTGGAAGGCGTCGTGTCTGCCACTAAGCTCCTGGAGCCCGCTGCTCAGCATGGTCAACAGCTGCTTGTGGTTGTGTTGTCTCTTTCCCAGAGACTGGACAGTGGAGCGGAGAGCGCTGCAGAATCTGCCGGGGCCAGACTGTACTGTAACATTTCTGGGTAGAACAGAGACTCAAATGCAGAGAGAGACTCAGGACACAATGTAAAGTTCAAAGAGACAAAGCCTTTACTGGAAAGCCAGGCAGTCGTACACAGGTCATCAGCCCGAATCAAACTAACAAATCCAGGCAGGGAGTAGGCAAAAAATCCAGAAAGTAGACAACAAGCAAAGTCAAAAACCATAGAGATTAACTCTAGGGGAAAATGCTGGAAAGCAATGAACTCACAAGGACGAACAAAGACAATCGGACAGGGGAACACGGAAACCAGGGGACTATATATATATATATATATATATATATATATATTCACCCTTTGCACGTGACGTCACGTCCCACTCGCGGGGAATATGAACGCCATGACGGACTGCAGAAGACTTGGACGTCAAATTTAAGACAAGCAGGCACGTTAGCTATAGTTCGACATTTCGTTGTTTGAAGCTAGTTTTTATTTTGCTTTTATGGTACTATGGTGATTTCCCGCTGTGCCGTGCAGTGTGCCAACAGGCAAGGCTGTAAGCCCAGTCTAGCCTTTTACAGGGCACCTTTTGATGCCGACAGAAGATGGCGCTGGATAGCTGCTATCAACCGTCAGGACTGGCAGCCGCCCAAATACTCCCGGATCTGCAGTGAGCATTTTTTACGAGGTAAGTTTCATATATAACGTTTTCTAAGTTATGTAACCTAAGCTACGTTAGTTAGAGTCACGTCAAAACAAACTCTAAACGCTAATGCATAACCAGTCGTGAGACGGGCTAGCTACTAGCTAACAACTGTTAGCTAGTAAACAAACCCTACTTGAGTTTGTTTAGCTAATGCATAACCAGTCCTGAGAAGGGCTAGCTACTAGCTAGCATCGTTACTAGTAAACAAACCCTACTTGAGTTTGTTTAGCTAATGCATAACCAGTCCTGAGAAGGGCTAGCTACTAGCTAACAACTGTTAGCTAGTAAACAAACCCTACTTGAGTTTGTTTAGCTAATGCATAACCAGTCGTGAGAAGGGCTAGCTACTAGCTAACAACTGTTAGCTAGCCCTTCTCAAGACTGGTTAACGTTGAGTTATGACTTGAGTTATGGGTGACCAAATGTCCACTTTTCCCCGGACATGTCCTCTTTTCACGTCCTGTCCGGGGCGTCCGGGGGGGGGTTAACTTTAATGTTATTGAAAATTCCTCCCAAAAGCAAATGAAGACATCTGATCCTTTTTAAAGAAGAACCAAAGTGTCAGTAACAGTTTACATATGATTATCTGAGAATGTTCAGTAATTAATCCAAACATTAATCTTTGAAGTTAGTGTGAGAATTATTTACTATTTAATGCCAACCCTTCCTTTTCCATTAGTGGCTCAAGAGCAGAGTTATTATAGTATAAGTGATATAAATGTATTGTGCTTGTATTGTAGTAAGACATGGATATTATTTATAAGCTAAACTAGTCACAGCTTGTCCAACTGATTTGTTTGACTGTCAGGCATCATTTTATTCTGAAAATCCTGTCAGCAGCAGCCTGAGCAGCACAGAGACACACAGACAGGTGAGCTGCAGCCTCTCAGGTGAGCTCTGATGTCATAGTGAAAGATCTAGACATGAGTTCAGGAGTTGAATGAAACATAATACAAAGTTTCAGAGATAATTTCAGCATCACTGTGGCTCTGTGTCATGAAATACACAAACTGAAAGCCAGAATCTCAGGTGAGGATAGAAAAGCTCACAGCCGCTGTTACAGAGCAGCACATCACCTACAGATTTCTATACATTTATGTCATTGTAACATTTCATGTGACAGAGTTATGTTATTTTTAAATATTAAGTGTGGTCTCAGATTTAAGTATTCTATCAAAATGAAATGTAAAAATCAGAGAAAAAAATCATGATAAAATTTTAATTTGCAGGTCAGCAAATGCAAATTCAGTAGAGTGAGCATGATGCAGTGAGGCTCTTTATGTGCCTGGAAGAGAAAAGAGACAGAGCAGTTAAGTTAAAACCAAACCTACACCCACAGGACCATTAAGCATGTACTTAAATAATATAAATATTAATTTTCTATCCATACAGAGGAGACCTACTTTAAATATATTCAAATTATAAGGTATCTTTGAGTAAACTCCCGAGTATCATTGAAGTATCTCGAGGCTGGAGGCAGTGTCCTCTTTTTTGGAACGCAAAATATGGTCACCCTAAGTATATATATATATGTTTTATATATTTTAACCAAAAATTATGCATTTTTAATTGAATTAACACATTTCATATGAAGAGGGAATTATTTTTGCTCATAAGAACAATAAAAGTCTGAGATTTATGTGATATTTTTTAAGTGTTACCTTACATTAATGTGAGAAATACTCAAGAGTGGACATGAGAAAGTGATTGTAATTTAACAAAAACAGCTAAAAATATAAAAATTGTATATTTATTATTTAAGTGTATTTTGCTTCATGCTAACCAGTACACTTGAGTCAGTGGCTTCAGACACTGAAAACATTACTGACAGTTTTATTATGCCTCCTTGTCCCCTTTGAATGTTGTGGACTCACACTTAACACTTTCTATGGAATGACCCAAATGCTGCTAGCTGGCCAGACTGTGTAGCCTACTATGACATGGCGAGGAAACTATGAGCTGCTTTTGGTTACAGTCGATTTGAGCTTTGATGGCATCCTAGGGGAAACAGGTTAAAAACATACACAGCTGGCTAGCTAGCTATGTCTTACCTTTGCCATTATGAGGTACATCCCCCTGCTGTGGGCGTAGCACCGCGGTTCTGTAACCCAACCAGCTACAAAGAAGTGGTCAGCATCCAGACTTTTGTATGCTTTTAGGTCAGCACCTGTGTATGGGGACACTCCGTTGGTACCATAGTGGTACAGACCGTGTGGACTTAACTCGGGCAGACTGGACGGTTTTGCCAGATCTGGAAGGAAGAAGGTACGGGTCGCTAGCTAACCCTGCTATCGCTAGCTAACCCTGCTATCGCTAGCTAACCCTGCTATCGCTAGCTAACCCTGCTATCGCTAGCTAACCCTGCTATCGCTAGCTAACCCTGCTATCGCTAGCTTCTCCACATGTCGCTCTTTGTGCCATCCTACAAGGTGACTCACCTCACAGGACAACTCCACAACATTACTCTGACCATTGGTAGCCATCACTTACATTTAAACTATAATAGCTACTCATCCGTTACCATATTTTGTTTGTTTTTGTTGTTCGCTTTTGAATTTCCCGGTCTACCACTTCCTGCCGTCCGTCATGACGCAGTCTCCCTCGTCACGTGATAATTGTGACGCGTCTGCAAAGGGTGAATATGTGTGTATGTGTATGTGTATGTGTGTGTGTGTGTATATACTATATATATATATATATATACGTATACATACACACACATATATATATGTGTGTGTGTGTATACGTATATACGTATATATATGTATGTATATATACGTATACATACACACACATATATATATACATACATACATATACACACACACACACACACACATATATACACACACACACACACACACACACACACACATATATATATATATATATATAAATATATATATATACACGCTAGGGAATTAATGAGGAAATGGGGAACAGTTGAGTGGGAAAAACGAGACGGAGTGGAGGACACGGGAAGGCAGGGACTGAAATGACAAGACAAGTGAGTACTTCAAAATAAAACAGGAAACACAACAGGCAAACTATAACCAGATGTTACAATCCTCATCACAATCTCTAACACTCTAGAGATGGGACAAGTTAGGAATGAGAGTGTGTGTGTTTGTGTGTGTGTAAACTCGTGTGTGTGTGTGTGCGCGTGTGTGAATTTGTGTGTGTGTGAGTTGGTATCAGGGTGTAAGAAACATGCAAATGGGTCGAGCGTAGCAGTGTACAATAAAATCAGAGAAGAAGAAAAAAGAAATGAGCGGGAGAGGAAGTGAGAGAGGATGAGGGAGTGAGTACAGTTCACACCTGCAGCCAGTGAGTCTCTCTCTGTCTCTCTCTCTCTCACACACACACACACACACACACAGCAGAGGACAAGTTCATGACATGGCAGCAACACAACACAGCGTGCCACTTCTGTAGCCACTCAATTAGCCTCGTTAATCACATGCAAATGAATATCCCGTTGTCCTCAGGTCACATCTGTCACGTTAATGGTGAAATCCACCACATCACTGAAGTTCCACCCTTTCCGATCTGGAACAATATTATGATTGTTAGATGTGTGTGTGTGTGTGTGTGTGTGTGTGTGTGTGTGTGTGTGTGTGTGTGTGTGTGTGTGTGTGTGTGTGTGTGTGTGTTTGGTTGCTTAGATTTTTTTCATTAAATACTGTTATTCATTCATTCATCATCAGCCGCTTCTCCGGGGTCGGGTCGCGGTGGCAGCAAGGTAAGTAGGGCCCTCCAGGCGTCCCTCCCCCCAGCAACGCCCACCAGCTCCTCCTGGGGGATCCCAAGCCCTTCCCAGGCCAGATTGGACATGTAGTCCCTCCAGCAAGTTCTGGGTCTACCCCGGGGTCTCCTCCCAGTTGGACGTGCCCGGTAAACCTCCAAAGGAAGGCGCCCAGGAGGCATCCTGATCAGATGCCCGAACCACCTCAACTGGCTCCTTTTGATGAGAAGGAGCAGCGGCTCAACTCCGAGCTCCCTCCGGATGTCCGAGCTCCTCACCCTATCTCTAAGGCTGAGCCCAGACACCCTACGGAGGAAACTCCTTTCAGCCCCTTGTATCCGCCATCTCACCCTTTCGGTCACTACCCAAAGCTCATGAGCATAGGTGAGGGTTGGAACGAAGACTGACTGGTAAATTGAGAGCTTTGCCTCCCGGCTCAGCTCCCTCCTCACCACAACGGTGCCGTACAACGTCCACACTACTGCTGATGCTGCACCAACCCGCCTGTCTGTGAAATTGCGTGTGTTATACAGGAACTGTTCAACGGAGCTTGTGTTTCCTACCTTTGACACAACATACAGAGATGAGCTTTTAATCACGCCGGTGTTCTGGTTTTATGTCCTGTGGGGTAAAAAAAAAAAAAAACTTTGTGCATCTTTTCAACGTAATGAGCGCGTAAAACCAAGAGCCATCTGTTTTTCTATTTACAAGACATTGACGGCAAATCTTACACTCAGGAATGGGATTGCTCCCGAGCATAATGCAAACACCTCCTTTTTTGATCCCAGATTGAAATATGATTGAATTTTTGTGTATCAAGTAGCTTTGAATTAAAGCAATTATCATTCCGTTGTGTTTGACTTCAGAAGTGGCTGCTGTGAGCAGACAGTGTGCGTGAGCGTAAAGAGAACGATGGATGCGCATTAGTTCACCCCGCAGTGTCTTGCATCACGGTCTTTGAGACTTAATTTCATTTGAATACATCCATAATCATTACAGCCGTTTTGAAAGCAGGCTATTACAGGCATTTGCTTGGACTTCAAACTGTTGTACAACAGGCCCCAAACATCAAATATGAGCATAGCTGAATAGTCTTTAAATGCACTCATTAAATCAATTGAATAATGTTGTGGTGTGGTGATCAGAAAGCATCTTGTGCTCAACGATGAGTTAAATTACGAGGTGGACCCTTCTGAATACAGATTTCTTCATAGTTTCTTTGACATTTTGCTCCACGCGCAACACATATTACGGGTCCGTGGAGAGAGCCAAAGGGAGGGAATGGGTTGATGGTTGTTTAGATACATTTTGTTTTCTTTTGTTTTTGTTTTTTGCCGAAGATTCAGACCTATACGTATTGTCTTACAAGTGTACCACCTTGTTAATTTGCAGGAGCGTTATGTGACAAATTACTGTTTTACATGCACATTTTCATCACTTCCATATCTGGTTTTGAACATCTCGTAGCCTTTGTGTTGTCCACACGTTGTGTATACTGCCCTTGTCTTCAGGGTCATTTATGACCCGCCTTCATCCATCCATCCAGCATCCAAACCGCTTATCCTGCTCTCAGGGTCGCAAGGATGCTGGAGCCTATCCCAGCAGTCATTGGGCGGCAGGTGGGGAGACACCCTGGACAGGCCGCCAGGCCATCATAGGGCACACACACATTAACACCTAGGGACAATGTAGTACGGCCGAGTCACCTGACTTACAGGTCTTTGGACTGTGGGAGGAAACCGGAGCTCCCGGAGGAAACCCACACAGACACGGGGAGAACATGCAGACTCCACACAGAGGACGACCCGGGACGACCCCCAAGGTTGGACTACCCCGGGGCTCGAACCCAGGACCTTCTTGCTGTGAGGTGACTGCGCTACCCGCTGCGCCACCGTGCTGCTCTCTTCGAGGAAACAGCCTGTCATTCATCACAAACTGTGTGACTATCTGGGTTTTCCCTCCTCACAGTGCAGAAAGACTGTATTTCATCAGTGGACACCACTCGTTTTTATAGGGTCACATGACCCAGATATGTCTTAGGGTCACACATGACCCTAAGACCATCTTAGTACCCTAGTGGTGTATAGCTTTCATGGAAATATGAACAAAAACAAGGTTTCAGTGTTTCCAATGTTGGGTCACTGTAGGAAAAGTCATCACATTTCAGGTTGAAAAACGATCATACAGAGTCTTTTCTCTGCTGTTACACACTGTTGTGTGGCTCATCCGGACCCGGACGACAGCAGAAGGGGCAGGGGTAGGGAAGGAGTTTCCTTACATCCTTCTTGTGAATGCAGACTGCACAGTTAGCACTAGCCTGCAGGACTACCATGCAGTGAGTAGCTGCTGCAGCATCTCCCTGGTTGACACATCACTGCAAAACAACAGGCTTCCTTCACCTTTATGTCCGGTTGCCTCCGCCTTTGAGCCAAGAACTCAAACTGTGTCACGTGACTCATGCGTCAGGATTTGCAGCTCAAACATTTGTCATACCAGTTTCTGGTTTATTGCTGTGTGCTATATCGTGTGTAGGTAGACGATCGGTATACCCTAGACCAGTGTTTCTCAACCCTGTCCTCAAGGACCCCCTATCCTGCATATTTTATTTGCAACCCTGAATAGGTACCTGTTTGTAGTTATTCAACCAATCAGCAATGAATTTTGTCAGATGTTGCACACCTTGCATAATTAAGTGCTGCGAGATGATTGGTCGAGTAAGTACAAGCAGGGCTACCTATGCAGGGTTACAATGAAAATCTGCAGGATAGGGGTTCCTTGAGGACTGGGTTGAGAAACAGTGCCCTAGACGATGTGTATACAGCCTACTTTGAACGGTTGCCTGTGTTTGAACTGTCACACTGGTGGCAAAGTGGTAGTAGTAGTAGTAGTAGCAGTAGTAGTAGTAGTAGTAGTAGCAGTAGTAGCAGTAGTAGTAGTAGTAGTAGTAGCAGTAGTAGTAGTAGTAGTTGCCAACGGCACATTAATAGTATAATACTAATGATAACAATAATAATAATGGTGTAAGGCTATTAATAACGTGAGGACACAACAGGCCTGAGATCCTGACCCCACCCCAAGGGTGTACGGGTCGCCTGACGTGGCGTACTGTTTGCGACGCCTACAAGACTTACCATGGATACAGGTCAGCGACATGTACAGAATTACAAGGGTGAGTATTTGAGCCTATATTCTAGCCTATTTTATAGCCTAGCTTGATGTGTGTAGACTTATTGTTGTTTTTCTTCGTAGAGTGTGTAATTACTCACCCTTGCAACCGTGGACGTGACTCGACACGTACAACTTGGAACCTTTCACCCGTCTGCTGGTGGCTGCACGTGAAAGTGCATCGAATATTCTGCCCACGTCGGTGACATTTACCTGTGGTAAAGCTTGTCGAAACCGGAAACTAGCATGACCGCCGCGGTCGAAACCGGAAACTAGCATGACCGCCGCGGTCGAAACCGGAAACTAGCATGACTGCCGCGGTCCAAACCGGAAACTAGCATGACCGCCGTGGTCCAAACCGGAAGTCAGCGCACTACAGTTATGCACAGAGTGAGTAATGGTGACCCGAGAATTGTGAAATGCGTTTTGCATCTAATTTCAGCTGTAGAATAGCAGTAAACTGTTAAAACTGTCCAACCACCTTTCTACATGTATGACGACGTGAAGTACGTCCTACCAGGCGCATCCTTCATGCCCCCCTGCTCTGTGTAATGCCATTTGCGATGTCTTGTTATAGTCACAGAATCAGGTTTAAATGGTCGTGAATTCTCTTTAATTTTTTTCTTTCAAATAAGGTCACACAAGGAATTCCCAGTTCTAGCTCCCCATCACCACTGCCTGTCTCCTAACAGCAGGCGTGTTTCCATCAATGCGGGTTTTTTTTGTGTGTGTGCAAAATTTGTTGCAAAAAGTTGTGCAAAAGAAAACATGAATGAAAACACCAGAATTTTGAGGGGGAAAAAAAGAGCCTAAATATTACAAAAATTCTTTTGCGATATATAAACGTTTGTTTCAATAAAAAGAAAATGCCATAAAAGGTGATGGAAATTGATTTTTTTTTTGCGTTAATGATGCATGTATGTAAGTAACTTGCTAACATTTATTTCAGCATCTCTGATATATTCCCTGCACCACTGCATTTTATCACCTCTTATTCTGCCTGAATATAGTCAATCAAGTCAATTTTATTGGTATAGCCCAATATCACAAATTACAAATGTGCCTCAGTGGGCTTTACAGCAACACAACATCCTGTCCTTGGACCCTCTCGTCGGATAAGTAACAACTCTCTAAAAAAAAACCTTTAACAGGGAGAAAAAATAGGAAGAAAGCTCAGGGAGAGCAACAGAGGAGGGATCTCTCTCCCAAGACGGACAACGTGCAACGATGTTGTGTTTACACAATTTACACAATGCAACATTGAAAGAGGATAACAGAATTATAATGGAATTATAAAATATGTCAAGTCAAGTTTATTTATGTAGCACATTTAAAACAGCCACAGTGGAACCAAAGTGCTGAACGAGCTTAAAATACAATATAAAATAAGTGGCACACATGAATATGAAAAGATATGTAAAAAAGACATAACGTGAAGAATATGAGGTGTCAGTCCTTGTGTATCTGAAGATTGTTGTGTTGTAGTGTTGTTATTGTATGTTAAGTGCACTGAGAGCCATGAATCCGGAGTCACATTCCATGTAGTGCAAGCCTACATGGCCAATAAATATGCTTGTGATTCCGATGTGGACTATCCTTGACCATAAACAAATATGGTGCACAGTGAAACTACACAATACGTTTGGATAGAAAACAAAATTCAGATTTTCCTCATGTTAGTCGAAATAAGAAACGGCATGCGTCGTGCATGGCCTCAGCCATCATCATACTGGCCACCGCATCTTTTTTTTTTGGCATCTTTGTCGGGCAGCAGGAAATATAGCCAGGTGCAACCAACAAGGACCGGTGATGACAGCAAGTAGAGGTACAAGCTGGAAAGGATCCAGTCCCTCTGCTGCATTCAGTCAGCTGTTGTTACTGTGCATTGTTGGTACTGTCGCGCCCTGAGAACAGCAGGCCGTTGTTTTTTATAAACACAAGTTGATGGAAAATTTAAATTTTCTTTGAGTTAACAAAACGCTGCTTAAAATTTACAGTACATTTGGATTGAAACATATCTAGTGTAGACCTCAACCTATTTTTTATTTTATTTTTTTTTTTGTGGGGGGGCAGTGGTGTAAAAAACTACTAGAATATCAAATGTGTTAATTTTTTTCAGGCCTCAGCTTACATGGCACTCACCTACCTGACTGAGACCCCAGGATGCCCCCAAATTAGTTTGGTTAAAGTCGTTTTCAAGCTGACTGTCAGACCATGTTGACAGACTTGGAAGAGCGGTGACTGTTGGAGACAATGAGTGCTGGAGAAAGTGACTGCTGGAGACAGTGACTGTTGGAGACAGTGACTGTTGGAGACAGTGACTGCTGGAGACAGTGACTGCTGGAGACAGTGGCTGTTGGAGAAAGTGACTGCTGGAGACAGTGACTGCTGGAGACAGTGGCTGTTGGAGATAGTGACTGCTGGAGACAGTGACTGCTGGAGACAGTGACTGCTGGAGACAGTGACTGTTGGAGACAGTGACTGTTGGAGACAGTGGCTGTTGGAGACAGTGACTGCTGGAGACAGTGACTGTTGGAGACAGTGTGTGCTGGAGAAAGTGACTGCTGGAGACAGTGACTGTTGGAGATAGTGTCGGCTGGAGACAGTGACTGCTGGAGACAGTGTCTGCTGGAGACAGTGTCTGCTGGAGACAGTGTCTGCTGGAGAAAGTGACTGCTGGAGACAATGACTGTTGGAGACAGTGTCTGCTGGAGAAAGTGACTGTTGGAGACAGTGACTGTTGGAGACAGTGACTGCTGGAGACAGTGACTGCTGGAGACAGTGGCTGTTGGAGATAGTGACTGCTGGAGACAGTGACTGCTGGAGACAGTGACTGCTGGAGACAGTGACTGTTGGAGACAGTGACTGTTGGAGATAGTGGCTGTTGGAGACAGTGACTGTTGGAGACAGTGACTGCTGAAGACAGTGACTGTTGGAGACAGTGTCTGCTGGAGAAAGTGACTGCTGGAGACAGTGACTGTTGGAGATAGTGTCGGCTGGAGACAGTGACTGCTGGAGACAGTGTCTGCTGGAGACAGTGTCTGGTGGAGAAAGTGACTGCTGGAGACAATGACTGTTGGAGATAGTGTCGGCTGGAGACAGTGACTGCTGGAGACAGTGCCTGCTGGAGACAGTGTCTGCTGGAGACAGTGCCTGCTGGAGACAGTGACTGCTGGAGACAGTGTCTGCTGGAGACAGTGTCTGCTGGAGAAAGTGACTGTTGGAGACAGTGACTGTTGGAGATAGTGTCGGCTGGAGACAGTGACTGCTGGAGACAGTGCCTGCTGGAGACAGTGTCTGCTGGAGACAGTGTCTGCTGGAGACAGTGACTGCTGGAGAAAGTGACTGCTGGAGACAGTGACTGTTGGAGACAGTGACTGTTGGAGACAGTGTCTGTTGGAGATAGTGTCTGCTGGAGAAAGTGACTGCTGGAGACAGTGACTGCTGGAGACAGTGACTGCTGGAGACAGTGTCTGCTGGAGACAGTGACTGCTGGAGACAGTGTCTGCTGGAGACAGTGTCTGCTGGAGACAGTGACTGTTGGAGACAGTGACTGCTGGAGAAAGTGTCTGCTGGAGATAGTGATTGTTGGAGACAGTGTCTGTTGGAGACAGTGGGGCTGTGTAGCAAAATGCCCGCCTTCTGAAACAGGTAGCTAGCCTTGTGAGTTGGACCAGTCTCACAAGTTGTTCACAATGATCAAGCTCATAGACTGGTGATGTCCTCCCTCCCATTCTTCTTCTTTCAGCTTGTTCCCTGCTCCTCAGGGGTCGCCACAGCGGATTTTACCGTTTCCATCAGCACCCTGTGAGGGCACAGCACCAATGGCGGCCGTTGTTAAAGAATGACCGGGATTTCCCTCCTTCCTAAAACGCCATGGGCCATCAAATTGACCGCCGGTTTTTAAACTCTATATTGTGTCAAGATAAATACCCAGTTGAGATATTGATGCATTACATATGTTAGTATGTCTGTTAAGAAACTAACTGACACCAAAATTAACATTTTAACAACTTTAATACTATTTTTCAAACAATTTAAAATGGCCGCTGTCCAACGCCTGTAAACACTGCAGCGCCTCGGTGGTAGTCATGGTGCGTCTGTAACCAGACATGTTGGACATAATCACACGTCAAGTGTAGACTATTTCTCTCCACTGGAGGGCGCTAGTGTGTTTCTAGGACAGAGCAACGAACTTCACGAAGGAAATGACGTCACAAATACTGACATGACGCGCACCATGATGCGCACATTACGAGACGGTCCCGTTGACGGCTCATGGTCGTTTTAGGAAGATCTTAGAACTGTTTTTGTGCAATTGATCTAAAACTAATTTTCATGCAAATATATGCAATTTTCGGAGCATTCGGGGAGCGGCAGGTCTGTATCTTTTTTTTTTGTCTACAAGGTTATTAAACTTTGAAAACCCAAAACCGTTCAAAGACGGCCTTGGTCGTTAACCCGGGCCTTGACCGATCCGGTATGGTCTTGTCAATCCACAAAATGATTTGGCAAAAGGTTACGCCGGACGCCCTTCCTCACAGACCCACTAACCCTGCGGACGGGGGCACAGGTTAATCGCTGGATGCCATCCCAGTATTCATGGACTTGCGCCCATGCCTGTCGCATATCCTCCCTCTCAATAACAATGATTTTTTTTCCTTTTTTTACAAGCGAGGGGCCAATCCAAGAGGTGGATGGGCCAATTACAGCTTCGGACACTGACAGGGCCTCTACAGTCAAGACACGACACGACAGAATTGCAGACAGTAGCGGTGAACACCAGAGGTAGTTGCATTGTGTTATGTCATATCATGTGACTAGCCCTCCTGGTTGGGGTTCTTCAGAGCATTGGACCGTCCACTTTAGAAAGGGCTGACTTTTTTTAAAAAGAGGCCAGGTAAAGACGGGTTTGAGAGAGTCCAGATCTAAGTGTGATCAGCTGTGACAATAAAGAAACCCACCAGGGCAAGTGCTTTACCCCCTCACACGGATGCGGGCGATACAAACTGCTGCCCTTTATCAACGGCGACGAGGCAGCCCGCAACACCCCAACTCCAGCCCCAGCCTGCCAAGTTCACCACTCTGCAGCTGCAACGGAAGGCATTTGACGGGACATGGGGTCTTACCTCAAGGGGCATTGCACAAACCCAACAAATGGCAGACAGACTGCCGGTGTCCTCTGCCAGCATGCCAGTCCCCTCCCCAAGATGGAGGGGCCATATTGGATACCGGTAAGGGTATGAGGAGGCGCGAATCAGGTGTTGTTGGATTCAGGGTGCAAGCGGACCCCATCCATCCGTTATCCCAACCGCTTATCCTGCTCTCAGAGTGGCGGGGATGCTGGAGCGTATCCCAGCAGTCCTTGGGCGGCAGGCGGGGAGACACCCTGAGCAGGCCGCCCGGCCAGCACAGTGCGAGCAGACTCTGATCTATCAAAGCCTGGTTTGTTGCCTATGTTACATGAAGTACCATGGGTGACAATATGGTGTGTGCATGGAGGTATTCGTGGTAACACGATGGTGTGAGTGGAAATAAGACGGGAAAAACAGACCAAAGGCCACAGTTGGCGCACACTTGACCTCTGTTATTAGGGACAAATTGGCCTCAGTTTGTTATTTTGATGGGGAAATGTGTGTGGAGGGTGTTTCACACCAGTGGGGCAACACTCGATGCTTTGCCTATGACTGAGTGATGAAAACTGATGGTAATCTGGTGTGCCTCAATACCTCCCTCCCTCACTCATATGTTGCATTGATCAAGGACGGGTCAGCAGGATGGCTTCTTGTCCTAAGTGGGCCCACTGGGGGGGTATGTGGAAGTAGGGTATAGTCAGGAAGTCGGCTGCAAACTGAGGGGAGTGCTGGACTGCTGCTTGGTAGCCACAGCTGCAAGCACTTCAGTAATCAACAGCCAACCTTGTTCCTCTGTCAGGATGCAGGGAAACAGAAGTCCGAGGTGAACTCGGAGAGGGGGGGGGGCAGTGAAGTCCTGAAAAGGCCTGGTTTTGAGTTACAGACTTGTGCGGTGACCTGCTTTTTGTGTTCCTCCTAATAAATGGCCACTGTGCCTGAGCACTACTGTCCGGTCAGAGCCCATCAAAAATGCCTGCAATGAAACACCACATTGATCGATATTCCTGACTCCAAAAAGAGCCTCCCAATAATCTTCTTCTCCAAAAGGTGGGTGTAAATCCTCTGAGAAGAAGCACCCGGAATCCTTTTTGAGGCTGGTCGGTGGTTGCGGGCATATGCGGCAGTGCGGCCGAGTGCATGGAAAGTTTACCGTAGCTAACTTTGGTAGTAAACTGAGGGGGTTGTTCATTAGAGCACAAGAAATATCTATCCATTAACCTTTTTTCCCCCCCACATATAGCATGGTAATTTTAGCCTTTCAGCCCATAGTGCTACTATGAAAAATCATATACTGTAGATCTGGAGTTGTTCGCTATATTGATATTCAGACTGGAATAGAATTCAATATGTCATTCCCAAACATTTCCTCCGGAGAACCACTCCTTTCTCTATAATTTCCATAGAAATTTTGTGTGCAAATGCAGTAATAGACACATTTATAACATCAAAAGGATTCAATTTTCTTTTCAATCACACCACAGTATGAATAGCTTTTTCTGGAGAATCTAACAACGAGAAGCCATTACCACTTGCTAAAGGATGGGTTGCCTCCACTTGCTTTTATGAAAGTGTGCCAAACAATTTTTCATGTCTAACATTTGTTCTAACCAAACTGGGGCCTGTCAAACAGGTTTATTTCTAATTTGTCAGACGGAGGTCGTTTTTACTTCAGTTGGTACAGGCAATCACCAGTGATGCATGCATACACACACACACACACACACACACACACACACACACACACACACACACGTGTATGTATGTATGTATGTATGTATGTATATATATATATATATATATATATACATACATACAGACACACACAGTTTTTTTTAATGCAGATGGCACTCTTAAATACATTAACTCCACTTATAAAGAATCCACAGGGCTCAGAGATGACAACTAAAGTCAGCTAATTGCACTTGGTAAATTACTTGGAAAAGATGACATGCAAAGCGAGGCGGTTACTGCTACACACTGAGTGTGTCATTGGCTGGGGATGTGGCCACTGTTTAAACAGATGGGTGATAAAAGCAAATACTTTCACCTCCATAATGTGATGGCTCTATCTGAGGCAGCTTTTTAGAAGAGGTGTACAGTAAATGGCAGGAATGGCTGAGCTTCTAGTCTTCACGCATACTGTAGCCGGACGACTGTGCTCTGTTGCTACCCCACTGGGAGGATTTCACATACTGCCAGGTGAAACTGAAGCAGGACAAAGAATGGGCGAGACGGGTTTCAAACACCTGCTTACTGTTTCAGCAAATCTGTTCTATACGCTAAGTTACATCCAGTTGCTGCATAATCCTCTTGCCATGTTGTAGTGACCTACTTCAAGGTTAGATATCCACCATGTGGAGGAGACGGTCCCTTTGAGACATTAGCAGGGGGGGATTGTGGGTAGATTTGAGGGCGTGGTTTGGGATATAAAAATCGGTTGACGAGAAGTTTGTTTTGTGGAATGAACGAACCCACTGCTGTGTGGTCAAAAGGAGAAGCGGCCTCGGCTCCTTTCTTACATCCTCCATAATGTAACAATTTAGCATGTATGTGCTGAGTACTGATACATCTAATATCAACCCTGATGAGCCATTTAGTACGATGAGCGGATTGGATAGTGGCTGGAAGAAATAGTGTTGGTGTAATAATCGACTCTGCATAACCGTAGTCCACTGACTTCCGGTTACGACTGACTTCCGGTTTCGACATACCAGTTTCCTGTTTGTTGGCGTGTGCTGTTGACAATGGCATATTTTTCTCGATGCCTGCCAGATTTACCATGGATAAATGTCAACGACATGTACAGAACTGTCGACAAACTTTCACCTGCACCTACCAGCAGACGGGTGAAAAGTTTCAAGTTGTACAGTTATGTCCACAATTATGAGGACGAGCGGACGGACGGAGGAAATTGTGGACGTAACTTGATATGTACAACTTGAAACTTTTCACTTGTCCAGTAGAAACCGGAAGTCAGTGGACTACAGTTATGCACAGAGCCGATTTTATTGAGACGTGCCTGTTGCAAAAATGGAAAAGTGGAATTTTATTGCTGTAGGAAACCACTCAGAGACCACGGAGACAATAGTAGCAGTCTCCCTTTAATAAGCAGTTGTAGTGGTTATGGGGATACATGATTCCCCTTATTGAGCTGGTAGGAACGTTAGTTTACAGCTGCTGTTTCCTCGGTTCGGGTTTACAGTGACACACTTCCGCTGCGCGGGTTTTTTGTTGTTGTAATGGTGGAAGGAATAAATCAGAGGTCCCCAATTACTTTTCATAGCGGGCCACTTTTAGGGCCACTTTTAAAACCACAGGCCACTCAACCTCCAGCAGCATGTTGTTCGTTAGTTTGTTTCGGTGTCGATACGTTGCAGGTATTATAATTTAAACAGAGATTTTTCATCTATTTTTCGATATATTACTAGTCTTACTTTTACTAAGAAATTAGTTATTTTATTATTTTTTTTGGTAGGGAAATAAAAAAATTCTTCCTTCCGGCATTTCTCCAAAAATTCTCGCGGACCATAAATCAACCCGTCACGGGCCGGACGTGGCCCGCGGGCCGCCTATTGGGGACCCCTGGAATAAATGGTGCACGTTGTGTAGCTGAAAGAGAAAGTTGTCACGACTCCTGCTTGAGCTCCTCTACACAGTCATATTTGCACAGATAACTACATGGACTGTCTTTAAGAAAGTAATAACGTTATATTTTGGCCAATACTTTGAATATCGATCATATTTTAGATTTTTTTTCCTCATTATTTTACATACACAGCTGATCAGCTAACCCTGACGGGGAATTCACTTTACAGTTGGGAGCCAATAAAAGTAAATACACTGCTGGCACAAGAACAATGAATACAGAAGTCTAAAACGCTAATGTAACCGAGCTTACTTTTTCACCCCCTGCGGGACTCGAACCACAATTGTACTGCGCCACAGCGCCACAGCGCGACATCGCTAACCACCCCCCGGCCAGTTAGTCTTTCTTAGCAGTTTACAGTAGTCATCCTCTCCCGGAAGCGCGCCTTCGCGCTTCTTTATTCCCGCGCTCCGAAGAGACTTACGAGGAGCTGCACGCTTCCGGACACTTCCGGATCCCACCGCCGCCACCAATGTAACCGAGCTTATTTTTCCGCCCTCTGCGGGATTCGAACCCGCGTTGTACTGCGCCGCAAGGAGACGTCGATAACCGCTCGACTAAAGGGGGCCGCGCATGTGTGGGAGGGTCAGTTGGCCTGCGCCGAGTCACGTGACACAAGTTAAAGCGGGAAGAGTCGAGTAGAGGAGAAATGGCGGAGCGTGTACGGAAAGAAACAACTCAAATCTTTTGGGATTGTTTCCAAAAGGGAAGGAAGGGTAAGAATCTAGCCTATATGTAGTAACTTTTCAATAATGGTTGAAATTGCCTGTCGATCAATGATATGAATTGGATTCGGCACCTACGGTCATGATGAAGAGAAATCCTCTACGTCACGATTGTAGGTGCCGTTTATTGTCCTTCAGCAGGTTTTCTCGTAAATAAATCACGTTTCCATGAAACGAACCAACACGGTAACGACTCGTTCATGTTACTATAGGCGCAAACGAAAGGTAACCTGTAGTGGTTATGGGGCTACATCATTCCCCTTATTGAGCTGGTAGGAACGTTAGTTTACAGCTGCTGTTTCCTCGGTTCGGGTTTACAGTGACGCACTTCCGCTGCGCGGGTTTTTGTTGTTGTTGTAATGGTGGAAGGAATAAATGGTGCACGCTGTGTAGCCGAAAGAGAAAGTTGTCACGACTCCTGCTTGAGCTCCTCTACAAACCATCATATTGATTTAAATCTCAAGGAACTTCATAAACAATTAGCTCGACGTCATTATGCGCGGGGGTATTGTTTAGATACTACTACCGTTAGATCATGTAATGTAATTAGATTGCAATCCAGTCCAATTATGAATCCAATTATGAGTTTCATTTAAGTTGGTTTCATGGTTTTGCAGAGGGCGGCAAAGACGAGCTGCAGACTGGAGAGCAGCAGCTGCGTCGGAATCCGGCGTGGAAACTGGTAACAACAATCTGGTGGTAATTTGTGTGTCAAGAGAGTCAAAGATTGAAGCAATTTTGATTAGCTAAAATGCTAATGCTACTCATGCCAGTACATTGGAAGGAATTTTGTCAGTTGCAAATGTCAGTATAGACAGGTCAATGTCATGGTGTACCTTTTAAAGTTACACCGAAACAACAGATGTTTTCATTTTAGTTTATTTTATCATGCCATACACCATTTTACAATTTATCTCAGAAAAGTAAAAAAAAAAAAATATCTACTCATGTATTTTCGTAATGTGTGTGTGTGTGGGTGGTGTGTGTGTGTGTGTGTGTGTGTGTGTGTGTGTGTGTGTGTGTGTGTGTGTGTTAGTTAGTGTAGATAGCGGGACCGAAAACTAAAGCACTTATGATCCTAATTCTTTTTGGAGGTGGTAGGTGTTGTCTCAGAGAGTAAAGGAAAAATCCCAGAAAATTAAAATTATGCATAATTATGCATAAATACGCAAAATATGCATTTTTCTAAAAATGGCTAAAAACCACTTTTCTCAGCATTTCAGGTGATTCTGAGCATCTGATTTTTTCACCTTGTATAAAAAAAATTTCTGGGACTTAGAAATGTTTTGGCATTATGCAAAATAAATGCATTTTTGCAGAAATGCACTTATGATCCTAATTTTTTTTGGAGGTGGTAGGTATTGTTCCAGAGAGGACCAGAAAAATAGCAGAAAATTAAAATATAATTATAATAATTATGTATAATTATGCAAAATATGCATTTTCTAAAAATGGCTAAAAACCACTTTTCTCAGCATTTCAGATGATTCTGATTATTTGGGGGGAGGGAGTTGGAGTGGGGGGGGGGGGTTTAGGGGCAGGGGGAAGGCGGTTAGCTGGCAGGATGAAAAGGAGGGAGATTTAGACGGGTGGAGAACCAAACCGCTACATTGTAGCGGGGTTCTTCTAGTATGTATATAAAATAGAAATCACATTATTTTGACTTCCTGAGAAAAAATATATAAAAAATAGCTCTTTTCTGGTGACTACATTGTAATGTGTATCACAAGGTACATTGAAATTCCTACCAGAGTAGGAGTACACAGTTTTTGAGGTACACATTTCAATATTTTAAATGATTAAGACATGCACTTTGAATGTAAATAAGGTGCCAGAGTGCATAAAAAAGCATCAAAATAGAGATTGTTTATAAAAAATAGATAAAAAAAAAAAAGGTTCTGGGGGAGAAGTCTGGGCTAAGCCCTGAATGTCCTCAAATCCTAGAAATACCTCTGGCTTAGAATTCAGCAACTAGTTGAAACTACTACTTTCGGCTGCTCCCGTTAGGGGGCGCCACAGCGGATCATCCGTTTCCATCTCTTCCTGTCCTCTGCATCCTCCTCTGTCACACCAGCCACCTGCATGTCCTCCCTCACCACATCCATAAACCTCCTCTTTGGCCTTCCTCTTCTCCTCTTCCCTGGCAGCTCCATATTCAGCATCCTTCTCCCAGTATACCCAGCATCTCTCCTCCACACATGTCCACACCATCTCAGTCTTGCCTCTCTTGCTTTGTCTCCATTTACTAGTTGAAACAACTAGCTAATTTTGTACTGAGTTTTTTTTTGTTGAACTTTCTAACGTTTGGACTGCGGTAACGTTGTTTTTATAATGGAAATTTGGACTTTGCGATCAAATCTGTTTTTTTGGCACATCACAAGGTTAAAATAATGAAATATTCTAAATCAGCTGATGATTGCAAGCATGTTTATTGTCTCACTGGTGCCTATATCTTGAGTTTTAAAAAATTGGTTTTCATTGGTACTGGGAGATGTCTGGCTGCCCGTACCTAAGGACCGTATGTAATTGATACAGACAGCCTACAGTCACTGTGCTTACAGTCGCTGGACAATAAAGTTCTTCTTGAATCTTAAAGAAGGGGACATATTTAAAAAGATGGAAGG
The DNA here is from genome assembly GCF_029633865.1 of Lampris incognitus. NCBI lineage: Eukaryota > Metazoa > Chordata > Actinopteri > Lampriformes > Lampridae > Lampris > Lampris incognitus. The sequence goes on from NC_079214.1 coordinate 68,511,752, forward strand.
CAAAATGGCAAAACTGAAATGCCATCACCTACACACATGAAACCTGTCTTGATGCATGCTCAATAATCCAGGTTAGAAAATCACAGAAAATTGAATCAGTTCATCTGGATACATCGTTTATCAACAGATACATTTCAGTTATTCAGTGTTTCCCAACCCGGTCCTCAAGGACCCCCTGTCCTGCAGATTTCCATTGTAACCCTGCATAGGTAGCCCTGCTTGTACTTACTCAACCAACCCTCTCATAGCATTTAATGATGCAAGGTGTGCAAAATCTGAAATAATTCATTGCTGATTGGTTGAATAACTACAAACAGGTACCTATTCAGGGTTGCAAAGAAAATCTGCAGGATAGGGGGTCCTTGAGGACTGGGTTGGGAAACACTGGTCTAAGTGACATCTTCAGCCTCAAGTCCCTATCAAGCATGATAGGGAGGAGTGCTGGTTTGAACAGGGAGTCAGAGAGGCCATCTATGTGAAGAGGGAACGACTATCCCTTAACTAAGGGGTGGGCTAAGAGTACATCTGTCACCATCTTACCATGCTGTGATTGCAACCATTCCCACATCCTCTGTGAATAGTACACATGGCCATTGAAACTCTAGTTAATGGTCACACCCATATTTGCATGTGAAACGGGTGCAGTCAGTTGAGACTGTCCAGGGCCCAGACACACCAAACCGACTAGCGGCAACGAAGGCCGACCGTTGTGTCGCCTCACGTCGCCTGCCGTCTGGGCCAAAAAGTAGCACTTGAACACACGGCAAAGACTACAGCCGACGGCCAACTAGCGTGCATATGTTCTGCACTGATTTGCTAAGCTGAACAGCCAATCAGAGTGATCTCTCTCACCAACAGGCTCCGGCCTTTCAACATGCTGAATCGGCCAAAAAGCTGCCGACAGGGGTCCGAATAGCGCCGAGGGTGCGGGACACACCACAAAAACTAGAGTCACAGACGCTCACTGACGGCCCGACATTGGCTGACGGCCAACCGCGGCCTGGTGTGTCAGGGCCCTTAGACGAGTGATGAAAGGGACGCGTTAATAAACGTCTCCAGATGAACTGAGTCAACTTTCTTTGACACATGAACCCACTTCCCTGCCCTGACAGTGTGCTTTGCAGTCTTGGCTTGCGTTTTCTAGTCAATGTATAGTAAGGCACCCGATTCATTTTATAGCCTATGTTGAGAAAAAGAGCAAAGATACACCAGATACAGCAATTAAACAACTTTTATATATATATATATATATATATATATATATATATATATATATATATATATATACACACAAACACACTATATTTTTTTCCTAAAGGGCGCCCCGTAGTACCGGGAGGTACCGTGATAAAATATCACAGGAGCCACTGTAGAAGGTAGCGAATTTGCGAGGATAAATTGTCAGATTTATCCCGAGTGCTGCAGCCTAAAGACTGATTTCACTGAAAATATTTAAAAACCAGAACACAGCCAGTCAAGATCTATAAAGCTTGTCAGGTAGAAGGGTCATGGTAGTGCAAAATGCAGTGATGACTGGTGGGGGGTGGGCGGGGGGGGGGATTTCTATGATGTTAAAGTCCTTCATCATAATTTGCTCTCTGTGATGTCATGGTACCAGCAGGAAGTTTAGCGAGACTGTAACTGGGTGGAGGAGGATGGTGTCCGGCCTCTGGCAGCAGAGGTCCAGGTCGTTTGCTGCAGGCTGTGGATTCGCTGAGATGGGTACTGTGCCCTTTAACGACCCCTGGGACAGCAGGAATCTGGGGTCAGAGGTCAAAGCTGGGAATGGCCGGTTAATGGTAAGCAATTTAAAACTTTATTTTTTATGTTGTGTAGATTTTTGCTTTTTACTGATTTCTCTTGAAAAAGACAGCAGCTGCAGTTGGATGACTTGGGATCATTTTAGCAAGCCCCTGCACATTGGGCGAGGCCCAAGTCGGGATAAATCTCAGGTCTGGCTTCGGGACTTAAAGCCCTGCCGTATATAATTAACTCTATTTTCATGTTCCACTGATTGTTTTCCCCTCCTTAATAAAAAGTCATATTCAATTAACTTCTGCTCACAGTTGCGCCACGTTTTAAGAAATTAAAAAGACCTATCTCAAGAGTTTGTGGGGAAATGTGTTTTGGAAAGCCGGTAGAAGGTGCTGTCTGCACCCTGCATGTAAACCAGACACCGGTCTAGCAAAAAAGCTCTTCCTCTATTTCACAGTGGCAACAAAAAAAAAAGGCGCATAGTGCAAGTAACACAACATTAAAGTAGTAAGACCCAGCAAACGTTTCACCTCCAGCTTCTTCAGTGCACGGTTAGGTAGGACCTTACAAAGTCAGCCAGGATTCAAAGGAGGAGTAACCTTCATGACTTCATGGTGGACATCTGCTGAAGTGAATAGCCAATCAAGGCAAATATCTAGACCACACTCATTTTTTCTTTCCTTTTTTTTTTTGCCCCCCCCCTTTCTTCTTGTACCCGGCCAATTACCCCGCTCTTCCGAGCCGTCCCGGTCTCTGCTCCACCCCCTTTGCCAATCCGGGGAGGGCTGCAGACTACCACATGCCTCCTCCCATACATGTGGGGTCACCAGCCGCTTCTTTTCACCTGACAGTGAGGAGTTTCACCAGGGGGACGTAGCGCGTGGGAGGATCACACTATTCCCCGCCAGTTCCCCCTCCCCCCCGAACAGGTGTCCTGACCGACCAGAGGAGGCGCTAGTGCAGCGACCAGGACACATACCCACATCAGGCTTCCCACCCGCAGACACGGCCAGTTGTGTCTGTAGGGATGCCCGACCAAGCCGGGCGTAACATGGGGATTCGAACTGGCGACCCCTGTGTTGGTAGGCAAAGGAATCGACCGCCATGCCGACCACACAACTCAGTATGACCAAAGGAAGAACAGCAGGAAATAGCAAAAGGCCCCCAGGCCCTAAAAGAAAATTATGATTATGATTATGAATATTGTTGTTACTACTACTACTAGTGATAATAATACTATCAATAAACAGAAAGGTGGAGCAAACCCAGAAAATTTGGGGAAATTATGAAACCACTCTGCTCCATTCAACATCAGCTCCTCATTCTTACCGTTTGGCGCTCAAGATTGAAACTCGTGAGTCCGAAATGTCTCTTTGCAACCACTTGAACTCTCTGTTACCCCCTTTGTGATGGATGGGGAAGAACCATTTCAGTTCCCCCCACAAACGGAAGTCTGTAAGGGAATGATTTGAGGACGGATCATCTCGTCTGTCAGTTGCACTGGTGTGTTCTAGATTATTATTATTATTATTATTATTATTTTTGGTTTTTTTTTTGGGGGGGGGGATTCAGTAAGAAGAGTCAAGTCAAGTCAATGTTATTTGTATAGCCCAGTATCACAAATTACAAATTTGCCTCAAGGGGCTTTACAGCAACACAACATCCTGTCCTTAGTCCTTAGGTGCTCACATTGGATAAGGAACAACTCCCTAAAAAACCCTTTAACAGGGAGAAAAGTAGGAAGAAAGCTCAGGGAGAGCAAGAGAGGGGGATCTCTCTCCCAAGACGGACAACGTGACATGGTGTTGTCTTTACACAGTTGACACAATACACCATTGAAAGAGGATAACAGAATTGTAAAATTCATGAAGAATATGATGCACAGGATGCCCAGCATGCCACGGGACCAGCGTCACCACGCAAATAAATAAATAAATAAATAAATTACAGGATGTTTGATGAAGATGACATCCTTGGTGGAAGGGGAATTGAAAATAACAAACAGGATCAATAAAACTAAATTAATATGACTAACTGAAGGGCATCCCGGTAGCGGAGAGGTCTATTCTGTTGATCGGCGGTTCGAATCCCCGCGTTACCTCCGGCTTGGTTGGACGTCCCTACAGACACAATTGGCCGTGTCTGCGGGTGGGAAGCCGCATGTGGGTATGTTTCCTGGTCGCTGCACTAGCGCCTCCTCTGGTCGGGCGGGGCAACTTGGGGGGGAGAGCGTGATCCTCCCATGTGCTGCATCTTCCTGGTGAAACTCCTCACTGTCAGGTGAAAAGAAGCGGCTGGTGACTCCACATGTATCGGAGGAGACATGTGGTAGTCTGCAGCCCTCCCCGGATCGGCAGCGGGGTGGAGCAGGGACCGGGACGGCTCGGAAGAGTGGGGTAATTGGCCAAGGACAATTGAGGGGAAAAAGGGGGAACCGCCCCCCCCAACTACAAGGAGAAAAATAAAACTCTTTAGGGAAACGGTCTGACATTTTTGGCAGCAGGTACTAGCGATCAGTTTGAACTGTGGTTCCATGTTGGTATAATTGCTGACTAATGTGTGTGTGTGTGTGTGTGTCCATGTAGGCTGGCGGCCTGTCCAGGGTGTCTCCCTGCCTGCCGCCCAATGAATGCTGGGATAGGCTCCAGCTTCCCGCGACCCTACGTTGGATAAGTGGTTTGGATGATGGATGGCTGGATGGATGGAGTCCATGTAGCAGCTCGGGGAGGCAGCGTGCACCATGCGGAGCAACCCAAGCCAAGGCAAGGTAAAGTAGCGCCGCAGCACACCACATCACAACACAGCAGTGGGAGCGAGCCCTCCTCCTCCTCGGCCTTTATGGATTGGCATTAGATGACAGACAAAGCAGAAAAATCTTTGATTTTTTTCCCCCTACATCTTTAAAATGTTCGGTAATGCTGCCCGGCAACAACTTCTTTTGATCTTTCCGGGTTTCTCTTCTTCTTGTCTCTGCAGTTACAGCACATTTGAAGCAGCGTATTATTCTCGCATGCAAGTAGCGTCTGGTGCCGGGAGCATTATGAAAGTGTGTGTAAGAATGTTTTCGCTATTTTATTTCGTTTTGACGAATATCAAATATAGTGCCCGCTCCACGCCACTCCAACAAACGAACGTGTTGACGGGGGGAGGTTTGCCTGCAAATTAAGCGCCTACACTTAGGGTGCCTGGAAGTCACAAATACCACTGTTATTCTTTCGATCTTTCCAAATCCAGCCCATCTCTCCAGAGGCCATTGGCTGATTGAATATGTACATGTTGAAAAGGATTGTTGTTTGTCTATAAAGGTATTGAGCATGTTGTAAAATGCATATTTGTGTCGGTGAACAACAGCCCAGGGATATTTTCCCCCTATATCAGCTTCCTCACACAGAGATGTCACAGACGTGATGTAACAGATATAAAGATTTGCACTTAAACGTATTGATCTTTCTATAGTCTCATAGCTTTTTTTCTGGTCAAGATTGACACATTTATTCAACGCGGCCATTTATTCGGGTGCTCCATAGCAATGAGTATGGATTCTTTGTATTCTCTGGAGGACCGGTTGGCTAGGGGAATTTCATCGTATCGCAATTACATACCTGGACAAAATTTACTCATTTATTTATACGACTCAAAATCTCCACGATCCCATGTGGTTATTTCTGTTCAGATGTTCTATTTACACTCTTTCTTCTTTTTTTTTTTAATCAAGCAACTTGTTAAATAAAAATAAAAAGAAAGAAAACATCACTAAATTAGTGCCATGCAACACAACCTAAAGGTATGCCGTGATTGCATTTGGGGTTGTTTCATACTCACATCGAGGTTTGATTAATTGCACGAAACATCTCAATATTCAAGAGAGACGGTGAGGGAATCATCTGAGCCGTCCAACTGAAGCATGGACGCACCATCTGGCACAGGCCAGTGTCAGAAAAGCAGCTGGACCTGCTCCCCTTGCCTCACACACCTCTAGACTCGGTGGAAGGTAACTGCTGTGGGTAGTAATTGATGATGAATCCAACAGCACAGAAGTAACTTAGCGGTTCACGTTGAAGTATGACGTAACTGAAAGTCACACGACCAACGATGCTGTGGCTGCACGCAAGAAATGCGGGCTGACGAGGGCCGCAGGGGAACGATGAAGGCCTATTTAATGCAGATTTCTTATACTGTAAATTAGCTGGCTGACCTGAGGTCGCTTATTTTTCTCATTATATTATGTCATGGCAAATGTACATACAATACATACATATATATAATCCAGGTTATAATGAGATGGGTTTTATATATATATATATATATATATATATATATATATATATATATATATATATATATATATATATAGACTTTTTAACAGCGTTTTTTCTTCTTTTTTTAAAGCTATGTTCTTAAGAAAGCAGATCTGCAGCGGCCTGTCTGCAGGGCCGCTGCAGCCGTGAGGGAGCATGAATGCCATTGCACCTGACAGCATGTTGACTTTTTAACTCATTGTAGTGACAAGGGAGGTACTTCAGGGTGGATAATTGTATCCTGGGTCTACTGCATGCTGCTTATTATTGATTCATGGGGAGCAGAATGAACTCCTTGTAAATGTATAAAAATACATTTAAGTGTCCATTCTCCTTTGCTAAAATCGCAGCTCCAGCTATCTGCTTTTGTCGCTCCCAGCCCTGCGCGCTGCCAGCTCAGCTTTTAAGGCGCTGGCAGGCAGGATGGAGCTTATATTTAACAAAGCTGACAGGTCGGACAGTAATGCAGTTGTCTGGGCTTTTATTTCTTACATGGGATTGCCTTTGAAAAGCCACGGCACATTAGAATGAAGTGCTTTCCGACAGGCCCTCCACACAAAAGTGGGATAGCGGCGGTGCCAGTGCCGAGCGGCGGTGCAAATCAAGCTCCCCTTTCCTCACACACTCAACTCTGCCTCTTAGCTGAGGTCACATCTAGAAATAAAATAGCACACTGTTGAAGGTTTAGTGCCTTATAATTAATGGACCATTTTGGGGTGAATTTCTCATTGCTTCTGCTCACATCCGCACTCAATCTATATATTCTCATTATTCCTGGATGCTATTGATATCATGTATTATGTCTTGGTGTGGGTGTATTGTGTATAGAAATCTAATCAGCCCAAGAGCTGTTTTAGCAATATACATGCAAAGTGGACTTCCATGTGTCCCCCTACTTTCTTTGCACTGTTGTGTGTGTGTGGGTGTGTGTGTGTGTGTGTTTCATGCTCCTTTTTTTGGCAAATTTAAAATTACAAGATGCTTTTTCCTGGCCTTTTTTTTTTTTCGCTACCCCTCCCTGTAATTTTTGGTGAGGGCGCTGTATATTGTTGTAAGCTAGTAAAGGGAGCCAAGCCACAGGCTGTGAGGTCACCACCAAAGGGCTTTCCATTGTAATAAGAGCCCAGAGGTTACTGCCTCCCCAGGCTGCAGGCTGCAGGCAGCTGCACCTCTTCACTTTCACTTATGGGGACACCCACAAAAGCATGGCATAAGAAAACGACAGTGTTCCACAACACAGCTGGTAGCCATCGCGATAAAAAGTAAAACTAAAAGCCTTCCCTCCTTACCCAAAGGCCTCCCTTAGTCCCAGAAAACTGCCTTGGCACCGTCTTTTATTTGCTCATATAAATGCGTAATTCTAATTTGTGTGTTTCCACTGGTAAAGGCAAGCTGTGTTTATTTGATTGGGATATTTATTTGATCAGTCAAAAAAATAAAATAAAAAACACACATACAATTGAACTGGTTGATTTGATACAATTTTACTGATGATTATTTGGATTTTGAAACTTATGCAGAGAGCACCACTATTTTTAACACATCAATATTCCACAGCAAAATGTGAAATAATGATAATTCCTTATAATTGATGTAATATTTTCATACTGTCTATCATAGCCGAGATACTGACGAAAAAGGAGCACCTAAGACATGCAAATGGAAGACATCTAAAATGAAAGATTGCTCTAAAAGGAACAGCCTAAAAGAAAGACAAAAGCTAGAGAAAGACTAAAGAAAGAGAAAGACTAAAGCTAGAGAAAGACTAAAGAAAGAGAAAGACTAAAGAAAGAGAAAGACTAAAGAAAGAAAGACTAAAGCTAGAGAAAGACTAAAGAAAGAGAAAGACTAAAGAAAAAGAAAGACCAAAGAAAAAAAGACTAAAGCTAGAGAAAGACTAAAGAAAGAAAGACTAAAGCTAGAGAAAGATTAAGCTAGAGAAAGACTAAAGAAAGAAAGACTAAAGCTAGAGAAAGACTAAAGAAAGAGAAAGACTAAAGAAACAGAAAGACCGAAGAAAAAAAGACTAAAGCTAGAGAAAGACTAAAGAAAGAAAGACTAAAGCTAGAGAAAGACTAAAGCTAGAGAAAGATTAAGCTAGAGAAAGACTAAAGAAAGAGAAAGACTAAAGAAACAGAAAGACAAAAGAAAAAAAGACTAAAGCTAGAGAAAGACTAAAGAAAGAAAGACTAAAGCTAGAGAAAGACTAAAGAAACAGAAAGACTAAAGAAAGAAAGACTAAAGCTAGAGAAAGACTAAAGAAAGAGAAAGACTAAAGAAAGAGAGACTAAAGCTAGAGAAAGACTAAAGAAACAGAAAGATCAAAGAAAAAAGACTAAAGCTAGAGAAAGACTAAAGAAAGAGAAAGACTAAAGAAAGAGAAAGACTAAAGAAAGAGAAAGACTAAAGAAAGAGAAAGACTAAAGAAACAGAAAGACCAAAGAAAAAAAAGACTAAAGCTAGAGAAAGACTAAAGAAAGAAAGACTAAAGCTAGAGAAAGACTAAAGAAAGAAAGACTAAAGAAATAGAAAGACTAAAGCTAGAGAAAGACTAAAGAAAGAAAGACTAAAGAAATAGAAAGACTAAAGCTAGAGAAAGACTAAAGAAAGAAAGACTAAAGAAATAGAAAGACTAAAGCTAGAGAAAGACTAAAGAAAGAGAAAGACTAAAGCTAGAGAAAGACTAAAGCTAGAGAAAGACTAAAGCTAGAGAAAGACTAAAGAAAGAGAAAAACTAAAGAAAAAGACTAAAGCTAGAGAACGACTAAAGAAAGAAAGAGAAAGACTAAAGAAAGAGAGACTAAAGAAAGAGAAAGACTAAAGAAAGAGAAAGACTAAAGCTAGAGAAAGACTAAAGAAAGAAAGACTAAAGCTAGAGAAAGACTAAAGAAAGAGAAAGACTAAAGCTAGAGAAAGACTAAAGAAAAAAAGACGAAAGCTAGAGAAGACTAAAGAAAGAGAAAGACTAAAGCTAGAGAAAGACTAAAGAAAAAAAGACTAAAGCTAGAGAAAGACTAAAGAAAGAGAAAGACTAAAGAAAAAAGACTAAAGCTAGAGAAAGACTAAAGAAAAAAAGACGAAAGCTAGAGAAAGAAGAAAGAGAAAGACTAAAGAAATAGAAAGACTAAAGCTAGAGAAAGACTAAAGAAATAGAAAGACTAAAGCTAGAGAAAGACTAAAGAAAAAAAGACTAAAGCTAGAGAAAGAAGAAAGAGAAAGACTAAAGAAAGAGACCAAAGCTAGAGAAAGAAGAAAGAGAAAGACTAAAGACAGAGAAAGACTAAAGAAAGGAGACTACTGATAAAGAGAGGAGAAACTGATAATGATGTAATTGTGGGGACAATGATGGAAATAGCCAGCAACAATGGCTTCAATAGGGAAATAGGAAGTGAGTGAGTGTCCTCTGCCCGGTCCATTAATGTGACTGGGACGTGGCCCAAGGCTCGGTGAATTGACAGGAAGCCGTACACATGTTGCCGCTGAGCTGATTGAGCGTGCACAGGAATTGGGCGGGGCCGACGGAGGCTTGTGGACCTGGCATACTCAGACAGAGGCATTGTGCGAAAAGCATTACTCAGTTTGTTTGGAGCCCGGGCCGGCCATTCATCCGCACCAGCCAGGCCCCATAGCAGTGATTAGCATTGTCATCTTCATTTCCAGGCCCTCTGTGCAGATGGCCCGCATGCTGGAGATGCCAGCGTTAAGAGTGGCTGTTCTCTCTCATCATCGCTCTCTGCTCTCATCTCTCCTCTGAAAAACAATCTGGCAAAATCTGTATTTTTATGTTCTGCCACAACAGCCCTGAGTTATCGAGGATGCATTTGCCAGTGCATGGTGCTGATATGTCTCTTTGTGATGTCGGTGTGGTGTTTCTTTTGAAATACTCATATTGCGATGATCAACTTTCCATCTTATTAATAAAGTAAAACGGGTTCTGTGCTACAGCGTGGAAGCTGCAGCGGTGGAGGATTCAGATGAGTTCAGCGGAGGGAGAGGTCTGATCAGCACACTTGCCTGGGGCACTACAGGGCTGCCGTGGGCTCTTTTGGACCTCTACAGATACACTCGGCAATTAGACCCCTCTTCTGGGCCCGCCGAGAAGAAAGTACTGTAGCCAATAGGATATGACACGTGAGTCTGATACCACCTCCTGATGCTCTTCACCACCACCATACAGGAGTGCCTCATGAGTTCATTAACCTTTGACAACAACCTTTGTCTCTGCACGACGGTCTTTTTCCTCTCCTCCTCTCCTCTCTTCCTCTCTTCTCCTCTCCTCTCTCTCTCTCTCCTCCAAACCCCTCCTCTTCTTTCAAAGCCAAGATGATGGGCCTAATAATTGAAGCAATTCTGTATGGGCTGCAGCGCTGCAGAGCATCTGTGTGTGTCAGACTCCTGACATGATACAGATCCATCATGCCACGCCACATCAGTTCTAATGCAATCAGAAACACATGACTACGTTGGATAAGTCCCCCTCAATCCACAATGATTAAAGAAGTCTTTAATTTCCAAGACAAATAAAAAATGCAGGATCGTTTTATCAAAAATGTAAATGACCTGTCTCTTTGGATGACATTTAGCAGGGACAGAGCTGCAGCTAATCTGAATATTAGCTGTATACTGCCGTCAGTGGCTTTCTCTGTGTGCTCTTATGTTATGATTATTATCATTCTGATGAGCAAGACATCACTGGCAATTTTTGCACATTTCTCTTATTTAATTAGAGGTTTTTATGACCGTTCTTATCACCTTGACCAGTCTTTTCATCTGACAGGCTTAAAAATAACTAGAGGTTTGCAAGGAAATACGGACCTGTCAGAGAATATTAATTTAATTGGGACTGTCCTGTTGTTGACGTTGCCTTTCTAGAAAGCACATGTGGCCAGGGAGGTTAAAGGTTATCCTAATACACAGTCAAATAATAAAACGACATGAGCTCTCTAATCACAAGTTCCATTTGACTTACAAATTACACTTTGGATGGGGTGTGCACCAAAATATCCGTATTTATTATTTATGTTGATATTGTTATATTTATATTATTTATATTTACACTATTTATATTATTATTATTGTTATTGTTATTATGTATATTTAGTATGAATTTACAAAGGGAATTTGAGAAAAAAATCCAGTAAAAAAATCAGTTATCATCTGATCTCCTTCACGTCTCTGATCACACAAGTTCAATTGATATTCCAACTCTTCAATGTATGGAAACTTTGTAATATGAAATTAAAGGTTGTTTGTTTTTAGATTTTGTGAAATGGTCTTTAAGAGCATTCCTACGTATTATCGCCGGTATATCTGAGAATGGCCGATAATCCCGCTTGACTGGTAATCTGTTTGTAATCCTGATGGGAACAAATGCAGCAACACTCCTTCTTCAAAGATGCAAATAGCTGCAGAACATAATTTGTGAATACTGATCGGCTCAATTGCCAATAATCCAATTTGATCGACATCCCACGTCCACATCCAACCCCCTCTTCCACGCCATCCACATGTAAAAGTACGTCACCCCTGTTTGGCCAAGCGGATATAGTGCAGAGAACTAAGGAAGGATGACGTGTAGTGCGTACCGTGAGGATATAAGATCAAATGCCTTAACCGTGGTCGTGTGGTGGGACAAGAATTGGAAGACAATTTTTCTGGTAAAATCCCCATAAATCAATCCAGTTTAGATAGGATGAAAATTAAGCGCACGAGGAAATTGTTTTTTTTTTTTTTTTTTAATTGCAAAAATATATTGTTACGATGCACGGCATATGATAGTAAACAGCTACGTCGGTTACATTTCAGTCATTTTAATTGCTAGAAAAAGATATTTGATGGCAAAGGTGGAAAGACTTGTGACAACACAGTCAGAGAGCGAGCGGTGTCAGGGAAGGCTCGGCGTGGCCCGCCGCCACTTCCATGGCTCTCATGTTTATGCAGATAGGCCAATTCCTTTTGATTTTACAGTGAAGCTTTTGATTTGCTGCTGAATGACTGCTGGCTGCCTTTTTTTTTTTTGTAAGCTAGCTGTGTAGCTGGGGTTGCAGGGCGCAGTCGGCTGGCCCGTATAGGTAGCAGCCATGTGAGGCTGGCATGTCACAGATGTGAGGCGCCGGCACGAGACTTGTCTGGTCGGCCACGTTCCCTCTCGGAGGGAAACAATGAGATGCGCTACGCCACAATCCACAACCTTCATCTGGCACGAGAGCTGCCTCTGCCACGCACAGGTACCGAGAGCGTTTTGGAAGCCTGATGAAGTCATTACTTATTCACAAAAACTTGAATCAAACATAAACAACTTTAAAGAGCATCTTTTTTTGTAGTGCAGGATCAGGGAGTGCCTTGTCAACATCTCCGAGCTGTCCTGGATTCAAGTTCCTCCCAAGTTTCTGCGAGTTCTGAATCATCGTGCGGGTAAAATCCTTCCTCAGGACTCGCAGTAACGCCAAGAAACACTCTTTAATTGTTATTATTACGTTTGAAAATATTATGCCGGTAATTCACGGCGTCCCAGCGGAGATGAGGGAACAATGAGGCTTACTGTGACGAGGGATACTGCGTACAGTACAGTATTGATTAGGTTTGATAGCAATGAATTGAACAACAACACGTTGTATGGATGCTGCTAAGCAAGGGGCGTCTGGGGTCACATTTGAGGGGGCTGTTATTTGTTGTGTGTGTGTGTGCGTGTTTGTATGGGGGTGGTGGGTCCAGGCCACATTACCCATCAAGTGACTGCATCTGCATCAAGAGATCCCCCAAATGATCTAGCGGGCCTGTCAAACACAGAGGGGTAGTGAGAGAGAGACGGTGTGTGTGTGTCTCTGTGTGTGTGTGTGTGTGTGTGGGGAGAGCGGGGGGGGGGGGTATGCAGTCGGTTAGCATGACGAGGGAGTCGTACAGATAAATCACAATTCACTCAGGGAGAAGTCACACTCAATGACATATTTACTGGCTGGCTCTACAGCTCATTTGATAACGCTCTCGCCACGCCATTCATTTCTCTGAAGGATGAAAGGCAGGCTAAAAATGTCATCAGCTCACTGAGGCAGGGACGCCAGTGATTTCGAATAAAAGAGGGAGGGAGGGGCCTCATAATTAATTAAGTTTCTTAACCCTGCTACAGGCGGAGAGCCATCCCACTATTTTCCAGGGGTCTTTCAATTAGGCATGCGTTGTAATTAAATGCTGTGTCACAGTGCTGTTGGGGCCTGCCAGATCCATGCCCTGGGATGAGCCGCCGCCATTCATCATCATGATGGATGGCACCGCCCAACAGGGAGCGTGCCGTGGCTTCCTTAGCAAAGCTGTAGCAACCCTATTGTACTATTTGTAATTCCTGTTATTCTTGCCATGCGCTATACAACACTATATTGTGCAGAATGCAGTTGTCATCATCTCAGGTGCAGGTTTTGTAGCTTCTTTTTATTATCTAGTGCGAAAAGCAGGGACTTTATCCCACCGTACTGTGGAGAGGAAGTAAAATTTGAATCAAATAATTATCCATCTGAGTATAATCAGTAGTGTCCTAGTCTATTATATGTCAGTAGTATTCCTTTATGGCAGCACAATACTGCAGTGAGAACTGGGTTGCATCGGCTCTGGGATTTCATTTGGCCGAGATCGCACCCCGTTCTTGTTATTTTTGCATATAAATAGAGGTCAATTTGCTAGAATGCAGGTTCATAAAGGGGCAGCTCTGCACACTCCAAGAGAGAAAAGTGACCACTGGATGTGATGAAGTCTCTCACGTGAGTTCTTACATCTGTTTGGCATTGCAACTCTGAAACGTAGACACAATGAGCATGCCAAATAAATCAACTTTCCAACACACAGCTTAGCGCACACGTTCAACTGATATCCACAAATCTGCTAAAAACTGGAATATAACACAGGGTACGACAATTAACTCTGCTTGCCACAAGAGGTGAGGGATCCTTGCAAATGGATTTTATTTAAATTCATATAATAATATAATTCAAATTCATAAATATAAATTTATATTCAAATCTAATGTAACAATATAGCTAAGGGCAATTTAGTGTGGCCAATTCACCTGACGTACGACTGCTGGGATAGGCTCCAGCGTCCCCGCAACCCAGAGAGCAGGATAAGCGGTTCAGATAACGGATGGATGGATGGATAATAATATAATTTAGACTTATAAATCCATTTAAATAATATTTAAATGGATTTTTAACAGGTGGTTAAAAGCTGAGAGCTGCATAAATTAAGCAGTAGAAAAATTTTTTGCGAAAGTGGATTTTCCAAAAGTAGAAAATACACAATGCAGAATTTCAAAGGCCATTCCCTCAATTGAGAGCAGCATCAAAGGTGGTGCGTTAAGCCCATTCACTTTTGTACAGAGGAGCGAGTGAGTGGGAGACAGAGGAGACATGGGAGACAGAGAAGAGTGGCTCCTAGGTGCCTGGGCCTTAATGTGTGCCTGGCTGTGAAGTGTGTGAAGCCTGAAGAGGTGGGGGCACCTATCTGTACACACATCTCCAGGACATGCTGTGGTCATCTCAGCTCCATACTGTACTTTGTGTGTTAGATGTACTTTCATGTTTAGAATACCCGACTCATTCCAGAAAAGCCCCCGGCCTCCTCCGATGAGTCCCTGTGTAGGGCGAGATCACACAGGCCTGTGTTCTTCTGCCTCATCTTTGTCTCACACTCGCAGAAGACAAGAACATGAAGCTGTACTGCGCTGTACCTTTTTTCAGCAAACTAGATCTGTTCTCATACCACAGTCCTTTACATTACCTCATAGAAGGAGCCAGCCATCAAAGTTCATTCGATGTATGAAATGCTTGTTGTCTGGAGGACTTGTGGAGATAGTCCCATCAGTAGTGTTGCATCGTATGAAGAAAACAAGTCAAATATATAGTCGATGTGTAGTTTGTCAGATGACATGAAGGAAGGATTGAAGCCACATGACATGTTGGAATATGGCAGCGCAAATTCACATCTGCAGCGGCCTCACCCACTACCGCCTATGCAGTGTCTTTGTCCACGGCTACGTTTGTCTTCGACTGATGGCTGGGAGAGCTGGCGCTGGATCAGCTAGGAGAGCCTGGTCTGCTGCGTCCTGTGGTCCTAGGGACCGTGGCCCTGCCTGGAGCTGTGCCCGAAGAGGTAACACCGAGGGCGGTCTGATAGGACACGGAAGCGGGGCAGGCTAAGCTAACTGCTAGCCCATGCAAACCGGCAGTTCTAATAACACCAAGGGCCGTCTGGAGGCAGTCTCGCCTAGCCTTGACTGTGTTTTTGTGTCGTCGTGTGGAGTGCGGGGAGGTGTGTCGAAAGTGTTTGGCTGGGAGAGCTGGAATTGGATCAGCTGAGGGAGCTTGGTCTGCGGCGTCCTGTGGGACCAAGGTCCATGGCCCTGACCGAAGCTGCGCCCAAAGGGGAAACGCGGTCAGGCGGTCTAACAGGATGCTGAAGCGGGGCAGGCTAAGCTAACTGCTAGCCCATGCAAACCGGCAGTTCTAATAACACCAAGGGCCGTCTGGAGGCAGTCTCGCCTAGCCTTGACTGTGTTTTTAGTGTCGTCGTGTGGAGTGCGGGGAGGTGTGTCGAAAGTGTTTGGCTGGGAGAGCTGGAATTGGATCAGCTGAGGGAGCTTGGTCTGCGGCCTCCTGTGGGACCAAGGTCCATGGCCCTGACCGAAGCTGCGCCCAAATGGGAAACGCGGTCAGGCGGTCTAACAGGATGCTGAAGCAGGGCAGGCTAAGCTAACTGCTAGCCCAATGCAGACCGGCAGTTCCGACAGTCGTCCTGGCTGGCGTTCGTTCTCCTGGACAGTGATCTTTTTAAATTTTATTTATTTATTTATTTTAGTTTACATGTGTGTTAGTTTGGATATGTGTGTTCTTGTAGTTTTTGGATATGTGTTTTTGTCTTTGTGTTGCACTGCTGTGGGCTGGAGGAAACTATATCTCATTTCACTTCATATGCAATTGCATGAAATGAAATGACAAAGGGTTTCTGAGTCTGAGTCTGAAGTGCACATCAGCTGTTGGTGCCAGTGTAGTTTCACACTGAGAATTTAGAAGATGTCAGACAGAAGAACACAACATAGAGAGACAATGTTTCATATCTGACTTTATCATCACATTGAACAGCGGCATATACTTAAAAGATGTTTTGTCTGATATTCCTTGACATCTATATTTCCATTCTTTGTCCAACAATAAAATGGTGCCATCTGGGTGTAACTATTCTGGGATTGCACAGCTGGTGTCAGTGTTTCAACCACTAGCCTGGTGTGCTTTTACTTTTTATTTCGTTTTTTCTGTTGTACAGTTTAGGTTAACCAAAATGTGGCAGTTGCTTTTCCTACATTGGCTTTTTCCTAATGTGTAATTTTGCCTTGGTCCTTCAGTGGCAAGGCTAAGCAGTGCCCTCAGAGGAACCAAAATATACAGCAAAAAAAGACACATGTAAGATGTTTGCTCTGAATTGGACAATTGATTCTGTGTTCTTGGGTGTATACTTGGGTGGAGGAATACTATATCTAAATATCAGCCCCCATCTGATGTGGCTTCAACCCCAGGCACCAAAACCTCCATTCAGCCTGCAGTGCCTCTGCTGCTCTGATGTGCAGGCCATGCAGGCCGACCTGTCACTCAGCAGCTATACATTATGCCATTACAGCATCTGCTGCACTGCGATGTGCTGGATGCTTCAGGAAAGTACATCATTTACCAAGATGTCCTGCTGACATAACACATATTGGAAGGGAGCCTTGACCCCTAATTTTCTTTATTTTTTCTGCTGCTTTGTTTAAAGGGGCAGAGGGAGTGCTTTCTGTCATTGCTTTTTACCTTTTTGCCCGCCCGGTGTCCATTTTCCTGGCTGGAGTCTCGGTGAAATTGCTGTATACCATAATAGACTTGGCCATTTGGCCCTCTGCACAATGAATGTTGTTGTAATTCCTCCTGTCATGGCAGCAATGAATGCTCCATGTTTTCCAACGTATTTTTTTCCCCTCCCTCGTACTTGTTACCTATGTGTGGGGTGTAATTTACATGGAGACATTAATGTAACTGTCATGTTCTATCCGAGATCACTGATGCAGAACTGCTAAAAGACAGCCAAGCCACAGTATTGATGCTTAGGGCACCGGAGATTGAGCTGCAATACAAAGTTAATGGAATTAAGTAAAGAATTCCCCCATCCACCAATGCGCAGAGGGAAAAAGAAAAAAAAACATGGCGCATTTAAATAAGCATTGGGTCGGAAATAAATGATAAAACGAAATATCTTGAAAGCCGTTTGTGAGCGTAATTTGTATGAGGCGGGGGCAGAGGATGGGTGAGGATAAGAGGGGGGAAATAAATAAATGTGTGCGTACATGACATTAACTTTGAGGCTGCTGTAGCATCAGCTGTTTATGTGACTTCTCCACTCACTTCATTGTTGTGTACGAACAAAACACAGGCAAATATTATGACGAATAAATCACCCAGTCAACCTCCAGCTTTATAACAACCTCCAGCCTTATAACAACCCCAGGCCTTATAACAACCTCCAGCCTTACAACAACCTCCAGCCTTATAACAACCTCCAGCCTTATAACAACCTCCAGCCTTATAACAACCTCCGGCCCTATAACAACCTCAAACCTTATAACAACCTCCAGCCTTATAACAACCTCCAGCCTTATAACAACCTCCAGCCCTATAACAACCTCCAGCCTTACAACAACCTCAAACCTTATAACAGCCTCCAGCCTTACAACAACCTCCAGCCTTACAACAACCTCCGGCCTTATAACAACCTCCAGCCTTACAACAACCTCCAGCCTTATAACAGCCTCCAGCCCTATAACAACCTCAAACCTTATAACAACCTCCAGCCTTATAACAACCTCCAGCCTTATAACAACCTCCAGCCCTATAACAACCTCCAGCCTTACAACAACCTCCAGCCCTATAACAACCTCAAACCTTATAACAGCCTCCAGCCTTACAACAACCTCCAGCCTTACAACAACCTCCAGCCTTATAACAACCTCCAGCCCTATAACAACCTCCAGCCTTATAACAACCTCCAGCCTTATAACAACCTCCGGCCTTATAACAACCTCCGGCCTTATAACAGCCTCCAGCCTTATAACAGCCTCCAGCCTTATAACAGCCTCCAGCCTTATAACAACCTCCAGCTTTATAACAACCTCCAGCCTTATAACAACCTCCGGCCTTATAACAACCTCCAGCCTTATAACAACCTCCAGCCTTATAACAACCTCCGGCCTTATAACAGCATCCAGCCTTATAACAACCTCCAGCTTTATAACAACCTCCAGCCTTATAACAACCTCCAGCCTTATAACAACCTCCAGCCTTATAACAACCTCCAGCCTTATAACAACCTCCGGCCCTATAACAGCCTCCGCCCTTATAACAGCCTCATAACAGCCTCCAGCCTTACAACAACCTCCAGCCTTATAACAGCCTCCAGCCTTATAACAGCCTCCAGCCTTATAACAGCCTCCAGCCTTATAACAGCCTCCAGCCTTATAACAACCTCCAGCTTTATAACAACCTCCAGCCTTATAACAACCTCCGGCCTTATAACAACCTCCAGCCTTACAACAACCTCCAGCCTTATAACAACCTCCAGCCCTATAACAACCTCCAGCCTTATAACAACCTCCAGCCTTATAACAACCTCCAGCCTTATAACAACCTCCGGCCTTATAACAACCTCCAGCCTTATAACAGCCTCCAGCCTTATAACAGCCTCCAGCCTTATAACAGCCTCCAGCCTTATAACAACCTCCAGCTTTATAACAACCTCCAGCCTTATAACAACCTCCGGCCTTATAACAACCTCCAGCCTTATAACAACCTCCAGCCTTATAACAACCTCCGGCCTTATAACAGCATCCAGCCTTATAACAACCTCCAGCTTTATAACAACCTCCAGCCTTATAACAACCTCCAGCCTTATAACAACCTCCAGCCTTATAACAACCTCCAGCCTTATAACAACCTCCGGCCCTATAACAGCCTCCGCCCTTATAACAGCCTCATAACAGCCTCCAGCCTTACAACAACCTCCAGCCTTATAACAGCCTCCAGCCTTATAACAGCCTCCAGCCTTATAACAGCCTCCAGCCTTATAACAACCTCCAGCTTTATAACAACCTCCAGCCTTATAACAACCTCCGGCCTTATAACAACCTCCAGCCTTACAACAACCTCCAGCCTTATAACAGCCTCCAGCCTTATAACAACCTCCAGCTTTATAACAACCTCCAGCCTTATAACAACCTCCGGCCTTATAACAGCCTCCAGCCTTATAACAACCTCCAGCTTTATAACAACCTCCAGCCTTATAACAACCTCAAACCTTATAACAACCTCAAACCTTATAACAACCTCCGGCCTTATAAAAACCTCCAGCCTTATAACAACCTCCAGCCTTATAAAAACCTCCAGCCCTATAACAACCTCCAGCCTTATAAAAACCTCCAGCCTTATAACAACCTCAAACCTTATAACAACCTCCAGCCTTATAACAACCTCCGGCCTTATAACAACCTCCAGCCCTATAACAACCTCCAGCCCTATAACAACCTCCGGCCTTATAACAACCTCCAGCCTTATAACAACCTCCAGCCCTATAACAACCTCCAGCCTTATAACAACCTCCAGCCCTATAACAACCTCCAGCCTTATAACAGCCTCCAGCCTTACAACAACCTCCAGCCTTATAACAACCTCCAGCCTTATAACAACCTCCAGCCTTATAACAACCTCCAGCCCTATAACAACCTCCAGCCTTATAACAACCTCCAGCCTTATAACAACCTCCAGCCTTATAACAACATCAGCCGTGCTGCGAGTTTCTGTTGCTGAACTCTGCAGCTCATCAGTGAGTATTGTATGTATTGTATGACTGAGGACCAGAGGCGGCAGGGAAGCGCAGACTCAGTGAAGGGCTGTGGGGGGACACACAAGGCCTTGCACCCTGCATTACATGTTGCCGGCCTGCTTTTCAGCAAGGACCACCCACACACATATGCACACACACACACACACGTACACACATGCACGTACATGCATGTACACACACACACACACGTTTGCTTGCTGGTTGTCCATCGTATCCAATGATGACCATCTTCTCCTGTTTGTGAGCCCTTTGGTGGCTGAATAGTCCGATCCTGGATGCACAGTTTCGGTTGCAGACCGGGCATGTGAAAGTGGTGCTGGGTGGGGTGCAGGGGTAGCTTTGCGAGCATGCCTCTTCGCACACTTTGCTACATGGTGTTGTGTGCGCAGGTTTTCCCTATACTTCACTCGTTGTGAGACGTGAGAGCGCCAGATGGTGCGGCAGGAGGCAAGTTCCTCCAAAGAAGAGGGGTTGTTCTGTTATCTTTTCAGTGTGGTCTTCATTTGGTCTTTGAACTGCTTCTTCTGCCCACCAGCAGTGCATTGACTAAGGTGCAGTTGGTCATAGAGGACTTTACGTGGGAGTTGTTGACTGGGCACGCGAATAACATGCCCTGAGTTGATGGTGGTTTAGGGTAGACTCCACGCTGCAACTGCCTGCCTGTCCCAACACCTCTGTGTGTGGCATTCTGTCCCCTGAAGTAATGCCGAGGATCGTCTGGAGACATCTCACATGGAAGGCCTTCAGGCTTCTGAGATGGTGGCTCTAGATGGTCCACGCCTCACATCCATAGAGTAGTGTGGAGATGTATACTGGTCTGTAAACAAGCACTTTGGTATGGAGATTGAGATTGCTGTTTTGGAAAACCTTTCTCCTTAGACGACCAAAAGATGTTGAGGCTTGTTTGAGGCGGTGTTGGAACTCATCATCCATTGTGCAGGTGTCAGATAGTATGCTTCCCAGATATTTGAAGGTAGGAACAGTGGCCAGCTGTTGCCTTTCTGCTGTGAAGGTTGTTGGGTGGCTTGGTAGGCTGGCAGTCATCTGACAGGTTACCTCTGTCTTTTGGGTGTTGAAAACCAGTCCCATTCCATTGTATGCAGTTACAACTGCTGACAGAGTGTTTTGTAGGGCTTCTGGTGTGTGGGCTACCAGTGCACAATCGTCAGCATACTGTAGCTCAATTATATTCTCAGAGGTCAGCTTGGTGGTTGCCTGGAACCTCCTGATGTTGAATAGGTTACCATTGAGCCTGAAGTCAATGGTGACTCCAGCCTGCTTCTCCATCCTCCTTCGTAACAGTGTTGTAACACAGACTAAGACGATATTGAACAGGACTGGGGCTAGCATACAGCCTTGTCAAACTCCAGTCTGCACACCAAAGGGATCAGAACTGTGGTTCCCCACTACCACTCAGGCCATCATTATTGAGTGAAACTGTCCAAAGATGGTGAGAAACTTGGGTGGACATCCAAATTTCTTCAGGACTTGCCACAGCAGGTCCCTGTTGACTGTATCAAATGCCTTTTGAGAGGTCTATGAATGCTACAAATAAATCCTTGTGCTGTTACCGGCATTTCTCCTGGAGCTGGCATGTGACAAAGATCATGTCAACAGTTTCTCTATTCTTTTGGAAGCTGCACTGTGACTCTGGTATGACCCATTCGGCTATTGTTAGTGTTAGTCTGCGGAGCATGATCTTGGCTAGGACCTTTCGGGTATTGGCCAGTAATGAAATACCCCTACTGTTGGAGCAGATGGATTTGTCTCCTTTGTTTTTATAAATGGTCACAATGTTGGCGTATTTCCACTGTTGGGGGACACACTTTTGACTCCCCACCTCAAGGATGTAGTGATACAGTGTCCTTGTATAGAGGTGGCCTCCTTCCTTGAGAATTTCAGGTGTAATGTTATCAGGCCCAGAGGTTTTATTGTTTTTCAGGGTCTTGACCACATGCACGATTTCTTTGAAGTTTGGTGGGAGGTCTAGGTCTTGCAAGGTAGGCTGTTCAGGGAGCTTTGCCAGTAGAGTTGAGCCCACTGGGGTGGGCTGGTTGAGCAGGATGTTAAAATGCTCGGCCCAGTCCTCCACTAACAGGGCCTGGTCCTTGTTAAGAGTTGTTCCTTCAGCAGACCTAACGGGTCCCAGGGAGCAGTTTCTGGGGCCATAGATTTGTCTTAACTGCATCATAGAAACTATGCATGTCGTTTCTGTCTGCATGAGCCTGGATTTCATTGGCTTTCAAAATCCACC
This sequence comes from Lampris incognitus, assembly GCF_029633865.1. Taxonomy (NCBI): domain Eukaryota; kingdom Metazoa; phylum Chordata; class Actinopteri; order Lampriformes; family Lampridae; genus Lampris; species Lampris incognitus. The sequence continues at coordinate 68,533,967 of NC_079214.1, forward strand.
ACTCATTTTGCAGATTCCACAGAGCTGGTTGGGCCTCAGAGCGGACGTCTTGCCATTGTTTCTTGAGAGGTTGGGCTATTGGGTTGCTGAGGGTGGCTCTGCGTGCCTTATGCATGTTGTCCAGGAGGGTGGAGATCTTTCCAGCATTGTCATCAAACCAGTTCTGATGTTTTTTTTCGTTTTGAAGCCAATGGATTGGGCTGCATTGTCAAAGAGGGTGGTGCTCTGAGTTCATCAGCTGTTCAACGTAACGTCTAGTAACTTATCGGCTTGAGAACCATGGAAGGACTTTCGGATGTCGCTGTTGGAGAGTCTGGTGCAGTGGAGTGGTTTCTTCTTTGGCCCAGATTGGCATGTCAAAGGTCGGACATGTACTCTGACTTTTGCCAGGATCATGTGGTGGTCTGTCCAGCAGTCTGCTCCTCACATAGCTCTCATAAGGAGCACGTCAGCCCGCCTCACAATAGCACAATCAATCAGGTGCCAGTGTTTGGACTTGGGATACATCCAGGATGCCTTGTATTTATTCTTTTGTTGGAAAAGGGTGCTTGTGATGGTAAAGTCATGTTCCGAGCACAGACTAAGAAGTCTTACATCATTGGAGTTGACTTTTTCAATGCCATGGGCGCCAATCACTCCATTTCAGTTTTGCATGTTCATCCCAACTCGTGCATTAAAATCACCAAGCAAAATGACTTTGTCACTCCTTGGAATGTTGTTGAGTATACCATCGACTGCCTGGTAGAAGCGATCTTTCTCTTCATAATGGAATAGTAAAGTTGGTGCGTAGGCACCTATCAAGGTGATATATCGGCATTTTGCGCAGGGTATACGGAGAGTCATCAGACGTTCACTAATGCCCACTGGTGTTTCTTCGAGTTTGGGTAAGAGACTGTTTTTAATTGCAAAACCAACTCCATGAATGTGCCAGTATGTTTAGTACATGACAGATTGTGTCAACATGTGACAACCTTTTACAAGGACGGGGAAGAACAAGAGACTTAATGCGTGCAAAACAAACTGTCATGCTCTCATTTAAACGTGTCATACTTTTTCTGTAGGGCCAGCTGTGGAATTTCAGCTTCATCAGAATATGAAGGTGGAAATTGTTGACACTTCTAATTTCTTTAAAATTGACGTTTTAGCTATAATGATACGTGCAATTTCATTGAAACGTAATAACATCAACATTTTTGAAGTACCCCTTTCCAAAAAAAATTCTAAATTGAAAAAAGAAAAGGAATATTCATGTCTTCGGGATAATCACGACAATAAATGTTCCCTTCATCGTCCTTTGCTTGTGCTGTTCAGCTGCAAAAAAATTTTCAAACTGCACAGCAGAATAACAGAACAGTGACCGACAATTAAAAATCCAACAATTAAAAACGCAAACGTGTTGCCGACTCATTACCACCTCCTCCTGTACACACACACTGCAGTCTGTCTGCTCATCACACATGTCCAGTCGGTCATCACACACAGTTAAGTACCATTTGAGCATTGGAATATTCTGAAAAGGAGGTGCAACAGGCCTCAACAGCTAAACGCTCTTTGAGAGTTTTCTATCCCTTCAAACCAATGAAAGGGTCAGACTCAAATGAAACGTGTGTTGTTTTTTCAACAAGTCCACGTATGAAGGCTGCATGAACAACATGTGCATCCGTGGTTCAACTGACAAAAGGTGAACATTCACTCATGCATAAGTTATAAATGCATCATGAGATATTTCATGAATATCCTGTGGGACTAAGCGGCGTACCGAGAGTGCTGAGGATTAGGAAGTAGCTCCATCTCATGTCTCCATAACTCACCTCCTTCCATTCATCCTGGTTGATTTTGATTCCTCCAGCAGATGATGATGACAAGGAAATCACCCGTCATGCTTGAACTGCAGACTCGTGCATTTGCACAGCCATCTATCAGGAGCACACAATGTGTCAAAAGCAGGACTGCAGTTCATCTGTCATTAATGATTCATTCATACCCCCCTCATTAATTCATAATCGTTTTGGTGGTTTCATCTTAATTGCTTGCTATGATTTGGATTTGAATCACAGCCAACCATTAATTAACTAATTCCTCCCAGCCAACAAGGCCTATTATTTTGTGAGGCTGTACAAACTGTTTGCGCTCCACCCCACCCGCACCCCCCAAAAACGAAAAAACAACAACAACCCCCCCCCAAAAAAAACGAAAAACAAACAAAACTAAACAGAGGCAGAGAAACGGTTGTCCAACATAATGACCTGCCATTGGGTGTGCCTCATTGCTCATGGTGTGTTTGTGTGTGTTCTTGTACTTCTGTCTATGTGAGGGCAAGTTTGAGTTTTTAACCATCAGAGTGGGAACATTTTGGCTGGTCCTCACTTCTTTGAGAGTCTATTTTAGAGTTAGGTCTTGGGCGTAGGGTTAGGGTCAGATTTAAGATCAGGGTAAGGGATAAAGGTTTGGCATGTAGTTCTGATGGCTAAGGTCAGGGTTAAGGGCTAGGGAATGAATGTAGTCAGTGAGGGGTCCTCACAAAGATAGAAGTACAAGAATGTGTGTCTGTGTGTGTGCGTGCGTGCACGCATGCATAGATTGCTTCCACCGGTTGAGCCTAAAAGCACAGGGGATTTGTGTGTCTTGTAGCACTTGCTAAGGCTGGGGTAACTGCATTATCAACGTGTAAACAGCAAAATAAATAAGTAAATAAATAAAACGTGGTTTATTCATTCATCTTTTACATGCTTTATTGTCTCTCAAGTTATTATTAAAAACGCTGTGAATAAATCGTTCCCAGCAATAGTGTTCTTTCAAAAGAGGAATTCTGTAGGGGTTTTTGAATAAAATAAGTGCCGTAAGAATATATTTTACCAACACCACGAACACAAGTGTCATATTGCTTTTATACAAAACCTCTTTTTCCAACTAGAGTTTGAACACCAGAATGTGATATTTTTTTTCCCATTTATTTCAATTGTTTAATTCATTCTCCATTCCCAAAAATAAGTTCTGACTGGAGTGGATGGCATTCAGTAGTGATCGCCTATAATGGGGCTCCACCACTTCCTGCTGTCCAATGAGGGCCACCAATAGCTCCCAAGGGAGCTCTCTGACATAGGAAATGAGTTAAAAAATATTATAGGGTTAAGCCTAACACAAGAACAGGCCTATGACAGTTGATGGTTAAAGTGTACCCAACGCAGAGTGATTACTAGCAGCGAAGAGTCTGAGTGAGGTTGTTCCAGGATATCCTCACTCATGGAATCACTCTTGTCCAATCAAGTTCAACTTTATTGTCATATGTATTTAGAATACAATGAAATATTGTGCTCTGGCTCTCTGTATTAACACAAGGGACACAAGGATACGCCACCCCACCCCCCCCCCAAAAAAACAGATTATGTACACAGAATTCATACATTATAGACACAATACAGAAAGATGCATGAAAACGCAACAATGTAAGGTGCATATGGGTGCATCAGCTGTTCAGCAACCTGACTGCCTGTGGAAAGAAACTATTACTGAGATGGGTAATGTGTGATTTGATGCTCTGGTAGTGTTTTTTAAATGGAAGGAGTGAGAACAGAAAATGAGCAGGGTGGCTGGTGTCCTTAATGATGTTTCGGGCTTTCCTTTTGCAGCGAGTATGAAGTTGTGGTAGCTCCATGCCAATGATTTTTGCGGACATCTTTACAGTCTTTTGAAGCAATCTGCAGTCCTGAGCAGTCAGGTTGCCAAACCACACTGTGATATGGCCTGTCAAGACACTCTCCATGGTAGTCCCATAAAAGTTCATAAGAATATTGTACTCATACCAAAACCCTTGAGATGCCTCAGAAAATACAGTCTCTGCTGTGCCTTCTTGAGGATTCAATTGGTGTTGAGAGACCATGTGAGGGTGTGTGGGATGTTTAAACCAAGAAACCTAAAACTGTCCACATTTCAACAGATGAACCTCTGACGGAAATAGGAATGTGATTTCCTCTGGTCTTTCTAAAGTCAACAATGATTTCTTTTGTCGTATTTACATTTAGAGAGAGATTGTTATCATGGCACCATGTCCACTTCCCTCCTATAGGCCCTCTCATCACTTTCACTTATTAGTACAATCACTGTGGTGCCATCTGCAAATTGAATGACGTTGTTGTCATATTTGGCAACACAGTCGTGTGTAAACAGACTGTACAATAGGGGACTGAAACAGCAGCCCTGAGGTGAACCAGTCCTAAGAACTAATGTAGATAAGTATGTTTTACCTATTCTCACAGTCTGGGGCCTGCCTGTCAAGCAAATCAAATAGCCAATTACAGATAGCGTTGCCCAGACCAAGATGTCTGAGTTTCAACAACAGTTTGGATGGTACAATTGTATTAAAAGCAGAGCTGAAATCAATAAACAACATTCTCAACTCAAATTTACCATTTCTTTCTAAAACACTTGGAAGAACAGTCACATCTCAGGTACACGCTCACTTGACTCACAACAATGTCTTTGAACAATTCCAGTCTGGTTTTCACTCTATACACAGTACGGAGACAGCCTTGATGGAAATCACTAATGATCTGTAGTTGGCAGCTGACTCGGCTCCTAACCATACTTGTCCTTCTTGCTCTGAGTGCAGCCTTTGATACCATCTCACATAACATCCTCATAGAGAGATTAGCTTCCATTGGAATAACTGGCATCCTCCTTGACTGGTTTAGATCATATCTCTCTGGCTGCACTCAGTTTGTCCAACTTGAAAATTTGAGATCACAGTCCTTTCCTACTGGTGTTCCCCAGGGCTCTGTGTTGGGAACCCTCCTATTTATTATTTACCTATTACCTCTTGGCCACATTTTCAGGAAATCTGGCATTCAATTCCACTGCTATGCGGATGAAAGCCAGCTCTATCTATCCACCAAGCCTACATCCACTGTTTCGCCCACTTCCCTTTCTGACCGCTAACTAGAAATGAAATCCTGGTTTTCATACCACTTCCTCAAACTTAAAAGTGATAAAACCGAGGTCCTCCTAGTAGGTACTAAATCTACTTTGGCTAAACCTGATAGTTTTTCTCTGACTATTGGCAATTCTATAGTTCCTCCATCACCTCAGCTAAAGAGTCTTCAGCACATTATCTTTTGAAGCTCATATCAACAATGTTACTTGGTCTGCATACTTACACCTTCCATCCATCCATCCATTATCCAAACCGCTTATCCTGCTCTCAGGGTTGCGGGGATGCTGGAACTTATCCCAACAGTCATTGGGCGGCAGGCGGGGCGACACCCTGGACCGGCCCCCAGGTCATCACAGGGCTTATACTTACACCTACGCAATATTGATCGTCTTCGCCCATCACTTACACCTAACATCACCACCATACTCATTCACACCCAGGTTACATCCCGTATTAACTACCGCAATTTTATCCTCTTTGGTCTTCCCCTCAAGTGTCTTCATAAACTTCAGTTGATCCAGAATTCAGCTGCCCGTATCATTACCAGAACTCCTTCCATAGATCATATCACTCCTGTTCTTCAGCAACTCTATTGGCTCCCTGTTAAATACTGTATTGACTTCAAGGTCCTGCTTCTCACCTTTAAGGCCCTTAATAACATAGCTCCTTCATATCTCTCCGAACTCCTTCATATCCACATGCCCTCCCGCACTCTCGGATCCTCTTCTGCTGTCCAACTCACTACAGCATCGGCCCGCTTGACTACCATGGGGTCTAGAGCCTTCAGTCATCCTGCCTCCTGCCTATGGAGCTCTCTCCCACGAGGCATTCACAACACTGACTCTCTTTCAACCTTCAAATCCCATCTTAAAACGCACCTTTTCAAACTGGCATATTCAGTCTGATCCACGCTTCATTGAGTTTTGTGCAGATGATGATTTTATACTTATCTGTTGTGTTAACTTTTTATTGTCTACCCTGCTTTGTTTTGACTTTATGCTGTCTGATACGGTGCTGCTTGTTTTTTACTGTGTTCTGTAAGGTGTCCTTGAGTGCTCTGAAAGGCACCCACAAATAAAATGTGTCATTATTATTATTATTATTATTATTATTATTATGACATGGGTATTTTTCTTTTGAATGTGTACTAAAGCAGTATGCAGAGCAAGTGCCATAGTGTCATCCACAGATCCATTGTAACAGTAGGCAAATTATAATGGGTGAAGGGTAGCAGGAATGTTACATTTCATGTATGATATTACCAATCTTTCCAGACAATTCATAATAACAGAGGTCAAAGCAACAGGTCGATTTTATTGGGTACATGCACAACGGTGGTTTTCTTAAAACACAGTCGAACCACACCCAATGACAGGGACAAATTAAAAATGTCAGTAAAAAACAGAAAAGAAAACAGAAAAGTTGCCTCCACAGCAGATTGTTTGTATCATCTGCGAACAGAATGGTTGTCAGCGTTTTTGACACCACAAATATTGTTTATGTAACTATGAACAACAATGGTCCCAACACTAAGCCCTGGGGCACTCCACACCTAACCTTCAGTAAATGTGATTTGAAGTTTTGTATTTCGACATATTGGTACATATTCTGTGGGTAACTGGATAACCAGGATCGTGCTATCCTTCTGATACCATATCTTTGTAGAACAAATTATTAATAACTCGTGGTCTACAGTGTCAAATGCTTTTCTTTTTAATCCAGAAATACCCCTACTGCATATTCATTGTTTTCTATTGCCTTTGTAATTTCTTCTACAACTTCTATCAGTGCAAATGACGATATCCTGTTCGCTCCAAAACCATATTGTTGTACATACAGTACATTGTTTTGTGATAAAATCATCTAGTCTTGTATAAAATATTTTTCCCAGTATTTTAGAGAACTGTTAAAACAGGGAAACAGGTCTGTAGTTTGAGAGTACATGTTTGTCTCCAGCTTTACATATTGCTATGGCTTTAACTGTTTTCATTTTTCTTGGGACTACACCAGGTTTTAGAGACTGGTTACAGAGATGTGTCAGGGGTTTGCTATACATTCGATAATATTTTTGTTAATACCATTCAATTCTGTAGGCTTCTTGCGCTTGAGTTTTTTTTTTTTAGTGTCAATTTCTTTTTTGTCAGTCCCTCTTATAAAATTGCTTCTTTAATATATAATCCAGTTAGTCAAGTAAAGTCTCTGTGAGACAGTACAAGCCTGTTTCATGCCATAAGCAATCATCAGCTGTCAGTAAAACTACACAGGAAAGAACATACCATTTACTGCCTCGTCATGCACATCACGTGCACAACATCCAATGGGGAAGGGAGCAGTGCAACGTTCAAAAATTCAAAAACGTGATTGCTAACGGTCTAATGGGGCTGGGGGGGGGGGTATTTGTCTATTGGCATGATTTAGTTATAATTTTAAAAAAATGTGCTTATATCTGTGTCTGCAACTGCTGGCCAGTTCATTCCTGTTATTCAATGTGGACATTTCTGGTTTGCAAATGATAAAATATTGTTCCGTTAGACACAGATTGCACATTTCACTGCTGGTTGAATATGTTTTGTTCTTTGAGAGGATTTTCCAGGTGGTTGAATAATTCATGTTTCTGTCTGCCAATGACCAAATATAAGGGCTTAAACATGTGACATTCTTTAAACGGTTGTTTCTAAAGGTACACATGTGAGCATTAAACCTCTTTTTGAATGTCCCCTCTGTTAGACCCACGTATGTCTCTCGGTTTCTGTCTCTCTGTCTGTCTCTCTGTCTGTCTCACTCTATATATCTAATTTACTTATATATATTTATGGTAACACTTGAGTATGGGGAACGTAGTCACCATTAATTAGGTGCTTATTAGCATGCAAATTAGCAACATATTGGCTCTTAATTGGTCATTATTACGTACTCATTAATGCCTTATTCTGCATGGCCTTATTATACAACCAGTAAGCCATTAACTATGAGTTGTCCCTCTATAACCTCAGAATTATTGCTTATTAGTAGTACCATCTCAATATGCTTTGCTTAGTATGGACTTTATAAGGTGGTAGTACCACAAGAAGAGTTATTCTCCCTTACTAACACTTAATGAATATGGTCTGTTCTTACATAACAACACACAAAACTACAAGTGTTCATAGTGTTAAATTACTGTAAATTAAGTTTTTATTACTTAGAATATGTTCCCCATACTAAAGTGACATCTTGATCATTACTAATTCACTAGTAATTACGTTTTTTTTATGTTGCCCATACTAAAGTGTTACCATATTTTCTTACATATTTACTTTCTACACCATCACTACTACCAGTCTTTGAAATCTCCCCGGCCAAACCAGGACTGACAAGGGCAATAAATTCACTGAACTCATCTGCAGTGTACGTCATATCAGTAGTTGTGTTGTTTTTCGTCAGGAAATGGTTGGGGTACCCTACCCTCCCAGTTCCATTTTTAATAATGCCATTCAGTATCTTCCATGTATTTTTAATGTTGTTTGTGTTTTCCTCCGGTAATTTACTGTTGTATTCCTTTTGCTGCTTCTCATAGTTTGCGTTAGTTTGTTTTTATATATCTTATATGTGTTCGACCTTTGCTATTTTCCCCCTTTAAGACCACGGCTGGTGAACTTTTTGCATTCCCTTCTTCATGAGTCCTAGAGCTGCGATGACTACTGGCGTTGTTTCATCTTGATTCCCCACATCCTGTTGATGTCAGTCTCCAGGTCTTTGTACTTGGTCAGCATCTCTGTGACTTTCACTGAGGGGTTTTCTTTTCCGGATGGTATTGCCATGTCGATGAGCATTATTATTATTATTATTATTATTAGTATTAGTATTATTAGTATTATTATTATCATTCATGTTTTACATCCTGTGGAGCCGGATGTTGCTGTTGTTGTTATTATTTTATTATTTTAGGAAAGTTTACAGTTAATTTGCATATTGTTTAAAAGAATGTATACCTGGGCCACCGTGTGCCCTCAAGGTTTGTTCCCACACAGGGAGTCAAGTTGTGCTGCAACATGCCCTGACACTCCCTGTTCTTTAACCCTCATCCTGCCAACATAATGAACATACACGCACTACTGTAACAAACAACCATCATAGCAAGATGTTAACAGTTCTTCTCAAGACACTGTTAATTGTGTAATTAATGTCATCTGGGGGAAATTTTTTTTTTTTTTTAGCAAAGTTACAGTTAATTTGCATATTGTGTAAAACGAAAATATACACCTGAGGTCCCACCGAGATCTGGACTCGGGTCGCTGTATTCAAATAGTGTGTGACACTTTAAAATTAGGACTCATGTGTAAGTCACACACACACACACACACACACACACACACACACACACACACACACACACACACACACACACACACACACAACCCCACTTCTCCTGTTCAGACTTCAAAGTAAGATTATCAGACAGTGTGACTCCAAAATAAAGTGTCAGACGTGTCGTCAGACCTGACGCATCGAATTAAATAACAATTAAAGAAACACTGAGGTGCACTTCATTTCGTTGGCTAGACACGTCAAGTCATGTAAACGCTGTCAGAAAAGCACAGAGCGTTTTAACGCCTGAATAAAACAAAAGAACTTGCCTCGTACTGATTATAATGCAAATTGTTTTTTAAAAAAAAGCTAAAAATGTAAAAACCCCTCAACCCGCCCATTTGAGTTAGTGATGGAGGTTCTGGTTTTAGTGGTGGAGGTTCTGGTATGGTACGGTGAAAAACACATTGCTTCAACAAAGGCGCGAGATGTGCCGACAGGTTCTTCATGACTATTGGGTAAGTACTTACATTTTTAATACAGTCTAACGTTTGCATTATTATTCCTTTTGTTGTGGATTTCACCCCTTTTTCTCCCCAGTTGTACCCGGTCAATTGCCCCACTCCTCCGAGCCGTCCTGGTCGCTGCTCCACCCCCTCTGCCGATCCGGGGAGGGCTGCAGACTACCACGTGTTCTCCGATACATGTGGAGTCACCAGCCGCTTCTTTTCACCTGACAGTTTCACCAGGGGCATGTAGCGCGTGGGAGCATCACGCTACTCCCCCAGTTTCCCCTCCCCCCTGAACAGGCGCCCCGACTGACTAGGGGAGGCGCTAGTGCAGCGATCAGGACACATACCCACATCCGGCTTCCCACCCGCAGAAAGGCCAGCTGTGTCTGTAGGGACGCCCGACCAAGCCGGAGGTAACACGGGGATTCGAACCGCCGATCCCCGTGTTGGTAGGCAACGGAATAGACCGCTACGCCACATGATGCCTGCATTATTATTCTTTTTTTGCAAATTAAAGACATGCACAGGTTTTCTTTCGTAACTGTTTACTCTCGTGTTCAGAAAATCGACATCTAAAATATGGTTCTGCCTCTCTGTAGGCACTGCTCAGCCAATGCTGCACACTGTTTCATGGTGCTTCCTCCTCACCAGAGAGTTGATGAAAAAAACCACACATTCTAATTGTAAGTTCTCTTCAACAATACTGTCAGATTATGTCGGTCTCTGTGTGGTGTCTGTCATATCATATTTTAGATAACAAATAAAGAGTGCATTTACTTTAATCTATCAGTTTAATTTCTCTCTCTCTAGTGAAAAACTGATGAAGAATGGCAGGGAATGTGTCCACCAGTACTGCTGTCACCTGAAGTTATCACAGCGCATCGACCACCTGTGTTAAGCGGCCCATCATGCCCACTCTCGCCAACCATACAGTCCAGAGCCGGGCACAGATGGACTGTGCATGTGATACACCGACTGACAGGTAAGTGAATAACATTGATTGTCTTGTTACAATGGAACCTGTCAAGGGGTGGAATATATTAGGCAGCAAGTGAACGGTCTGTTCTTGACAACGAAGTGTTGGATGCGGGAAAAATGGGTGAGCATAAAAAAAACAACAACTGAGAAACTGACAAGGGCCAAATTGTGATGGCTAGACGACTGGGTCAGAGCATCTCCAAAACAGTAAATCTTGTGGGGGGTTCCTGGTATGCAGCGATCAGTACCTACCAAAAGTGTTCCAATGAAGGACAACTGGTGAACCGGCAACAGGGTCATGGGTACCCAATGCTCATTAATGTGTGTGGGGAACAAAGGCCAGCCTGTCTGGTCGGATTCCACAGAAGAGCTACTGTAGCTCCTGTTGCTGAAAACGTTAATGCTGGCTATAATAGACAGATGTCAGAACACACAATGCATTACAGCTCGCTGTGTATGGGATTGTGTAGCCACAGACCAGTCAGAATGCCCTTGATGACCCCTGTCCACCACCGAAAGTGCCTACAATGGGCATGTGAGGGTCAGAATTGGACCATGGAGCAATGGAAGAAGGTGGTCTGATGAATCACGTTTTCCTTTACGTCATGTGGACAGCCAGGTGTGAGTGTTGTTTACCTCGAGGAGAGATGGCACTAGGATGCACTATGGGATGAAGGCAAACTGTCGGAGGCAGTGTGATGCTCTGGGCAACGTTCTTCTGGGAAACCTTGGGTGCTGGCATTCATGGGGATGTTACTTTGACACGTGCCACCTACCTAAACATTGTTTCAGACCAAGTACAAACCCTTCATGGCAACGGTATTCCCTGATGGCAGTGGCCGCTCTCAGCAGGATAATGTGCCCTGCCACACTGCAAAAACTGTTCAGGAATGGTTTGAGGAACATGACAACGAGTTCAAGATGTTGCCTTGGCCTCCAAATTTCCCAGATTACAATTTTGCCAGGACATCGGGGGACCCCCTACTCTTTGCAATAAGGGCCATGGCACTTATTGACCACAGTGAGTCAGGACCTCAGTTTTAACATCTCATCTAAAGGGTGGTATCTCCTACAGCACAGTGTCCCCGTCAGTGCACTGGATCGCAGGGATTTTTCTTTCTTTTTTCTATGAGGACCATAGGGAAGACTGCCCCCTACTGGCCCGCCAACACCACTTCCATCAGCAACTCAGTTTTCCCGGGAGGTGTCCCATGCAAGTGCTAGCCAAGCCGATACCTGCTTAGCTTCCATCAGTGACCGCTGAATTACTGCCTGAATAAGCACAAAATTGTGGAGATGTCAATTGACTTCAGCAGGAGCCCCCCCCCAAATACTGCTCCCCCAACCATACTCAACAGCACAGTATCTGCGGTGAAAACCCACAGATTTCCCCTGAATTCACAGCTGCCCACCTCCAAGATATCCTGATTGGCCACTTCAAATGCATGATGTGGAGAAATTAGCTGAGCTTATCTTTTCAATGTACGAGGAATAAGGTCAGACCCATAGTGAGGCTACTAAATGCCTAAAATGTGATATCAGTTTGTATAAGAATATACTTTTGTATTTTCAAATTACAAATGACTTCCCTTTTGATTGAATACATTTTCTCATACCAGCATTTTGTATTTTATTTTGTTGCATTTGAAGACCAAGTATTTGTAATTTGTAACGATACTTTTTGATGCGTTTGTACCCATCTCTGCCGCTGTGCTTGCCTCCCTACAATGGCTCCCTGTTAGATTTCGAAATGATTTTAAAATGTTATTGCTCACTTTTAAGGCCTTAAACGGTCTTGCTGCTAAATACAGCTCTGATTTACTGACCTGGTATATAAGCTCTCAACCATTAAGATCTGCAGATGGAGCCCTGCTGGTTATTCCCAGGTCTCGGTTTGTCACAAAGGGTGATTGGGCTTTTGCTGTTAGAGCCCCCACACTATGGGACCCTCTTCCTCTTGAACTAAGACCAAGTCTCTAGCTTCTTTTATATCCCTTCTTAAAACTTTTCTCTTAGTGAAAGCTTTTAGAAATGTTTGATATTTGTTTTTATTTATTTGTACTGTTTTTATTTTCATTCTTATTTATTTGGTATTAGTCATTTATTGTTATTGTGACAGGCATGGGTGCAAGTCCATGAATACTGGGATGGCATCCAGCGCTTTACCTGTGGCCCCATCCATAGGTTAGTGGTTGTGTCAGGAAGGGCGTCGGACGTAACATTTTGCCAAATCCTTAGGCGGTTTGAGCAGACCATACCGGATCGGTCGAGGCCTGGGTTAACAACGACTGCCATTGGTGCGACTGCCATTGGTGCTGTGCCCTCACAGGGTACTGATAGAAACTATAAAATCTGCTGTGGCGACCCCTGAGAAACAGGGAACAAGCTGAAAGAAAAATAAGATTATCTTATTGTTGTTACCTCCGTTTTTCTCATGTCCTTTAGTCGTGTTCTCATTTTTGCCATGTCTGGTTTTATTTCTTTTTTAAAGCACTTTGTAACATTGCTAAGAAAAGTGCTATATAAATAGTTATCATTTTTTAAAAGTTTTTATTGAGCTTCTTTAAGGAACTTTAATACAAATGAAAAAGTACAAAAGACCAAAGAACAAAACAAAAACAAAAAAAGGAATCAAGAACTAAAGCAGCAACGACTCAACAAAAGCACAGCATCATCTCTGCAATATTCGTGACATTAATGATTCAGAATACTGTCAGCACATCATCAGTCCTTGAAAGAGTCACCAAGTGACTCTTTCAAGTCTACAGCATATCATTATTATTATTATTATTGTTGTTGTTGTTGTTGTTGTTGTTATTATTATTATTTCATCCAAAGGAATTGAATCAAGTGCAACTGGACTTGGTATATATCCGTGAAGACGTTTCACCTCTCATCCAAGAGGCTTCCTCAGTTCGTGCCTTTCTGACTAGACCAAGCTAGTCTGACTGGCTGGTGATGAGACTCAGATATTTATCCTCTTTGGAATCGTTATCACAGCTATAGATGTCCATGGCTCTTTGTGTTCCGATGTGTAGCAACGCCTGTCGTTATCAGAGCTATTGATATGCGTGGCTCTTTGTGATCGGATGTTAAGCAGCGACGGTCGTTGGGGGTGTTAGTTTCGACTTCGTTAGTGCTCCATTCAGTGGTCATGAGTTGTTGGAGCCGTTAGTGACCGACTGTTGTTCTTGGAGGCTAGGCTTCTTGAGTCTCCTGGGTAGAGATGAAAGGATGGCATTGTAAGTGGGCGATAGGTGGTCTCACAGCCCTGAGCATGGATGAAAACATCCCTATCCTTCCAGCAGATAAGGGGAGATGCACGGTTATCCTCAACACAACAGACTACCACGCCAAGATCACATCATTACTCAGCGACGCCAACACCTATTAACCTCTGAGACGCGATCCAACTAGTGGTTACAAGAGGAGAATAATAGAGTACCTACAGAAACTACAGAAAGGAGGAACCGTTGATCGGATACAATACCACAATCTCTACCCACAAGATAACATTCCATGCATATATGGACTCCCTAAGATCCATAAAGATGGAGCCCCCTTCAGGCCCATCGTCAGCAGCATAAACTCGGTCACGTACAACATTGCCAAACATATAGCCAACATGTTGACCCCTTTAGCGGGTGAAACACCTCACCATATCCAAAACTCCATTGACTTCGTGGACAAGGTCCAAGGCGTAAAACTGGAACCGAATGAAACCATGGTATCCTACGACGTTACCTCGTTATTCACCTGCATCCCAACCATGGAGGCTTTGGAAACTGTGAGGCAACGTTTGCTATGGGACGACACCCTCCACGATAAGACCAACCTCAGCCCAGACCAGATTTGCCAACTACTGGACCTTTGCCTGAACACTACATATTTCCAATTCAGGGGCCAGTTTTACAGACAGAAACACGGCTGTGCAATGGGCTCACCGGTATCGCCCATTGTGGCCAACTTATATATGGAAGAGGTAGAACACAGGGCCCTGAACTCCTTCAGAGGAACACCTCCGAGCCACTGGTTCAGATATGTGGATGACACATGGGTCAAAATCCAAACACAAGAGGTGCAAGCGTTTACCAAACACATCAACTCAGTGGACAAGAACATTAAGTTCACAAGGGAAGATGTAAAGAACAACAGTTTGCCCTTCTTGGACTGTGACGTCCACATTGGGGAAGACAGGAGCCTCCACATTGGGGTTTACAGGAAACCTACACACACAGACCAATATCTACTTTTCGACTCACACCACCCGCCGGAACACAAACTGAGCGTCATCAGAACTCTGCAACACAGAGCTGACAATGTGCCCAGCAGCACTCAGGCCCAACGGGAAGAACACAAACACCTGAGAGGAGCTTTAAAAACCTGCGGCTACCCCAGTTGGACCTTTGTGAAAACTGCAACACGTTCCAAAAAGACCAACCAGGTGAGTGACGAGGAGAAGAGGAACAGAAGGAATAGCACAGTCATCCCGTATGTTTCTGGGGTCTCCGAGAAACTCAGGAGAATTTTCAACAAACACCGCATCCCGGTATACTTCAAACCCAGCAACACACTCCGACAAAGTCTGGTTCATCCCAAAGACCGTGTACCACACACCCTGAAAAGCAATCTGGTGTATGCCGTACAATGCAATGAGGATTGCACTGACCTTTACATAGGAGAAACCAAACAACCACTACACAAACAGATGGCCCAACACAGAAGGCCACACTCCTCAGGACAAGACTCAGCAGTCTATGTACACCTAAAGGAGAAGACACACTCCTTCCAGGACAGCAACGTACACATTTTGGACAGGGAAGATAGATGGTTTGAAAGAGGGGTGAAGGAAGCCATCTATGCGAAACTGGAAAAACCATCCCTCAACAGAGGAGGAGGTCCGCGACACCACCTATCTCCCACTTACAATGCCGTCCTTTCATCTCTACCCAGGAGACTCAAGAAGCCTAGCCTCCAAGAACAACAGTCGCTCACTAACGGCTCCAACGACTCTCATGACCACTGAACAATGAAGTCGAAACTAACACCCCCAACGACCGTTGCCGCCAAACATCGGATCACAAAGAGCCACGCATATCAATAGCTCTGCTAACGACGGGCATTGCTACACATCGGAACACAAAGAGCCATGGACATCGATAGCTCTGATAATGACTCCAAAGAGGATAAATATCTGTGTTTCATCAGCAGCCAGTCAGACTAGCTTGGTCTAGTCAGAAAGGCACGAACTGAGGAAGCCTCTTGGGTGAGAGGCGAAACGTCTTCACAGATATATACCAAGTCCAGGTGCACTTGATTCAACTCCTTTGGATAACCATGACCTGGATGAATGAGAACATTCACAGACATATTATTTCATCCTAATCAGCGACATGCCGTGATTGCTTTTCAAGTGGTTTTTCATTCTGTATCTACCATCAAATTGTAGCTTCTCACAATACCGTATCATGAGTGTGTGATGTTCTCCAGGTCGTTGAATTTGGCTTTGAATCGGTACAGTCCTGTCTGTTAGGGGACAAATATCAGTTATGATAGAAAATGTCCCTGCAAAATGTGACAACTGAGTACATTCCAGGCAGGTGACACAGTATACCTACATTCACTTTTTACACGCCTAATTACTGATTAAACTATCATGTTGGAACACCGAGTCATCCAGTTGATCATATGTGTTCCATCCATCCATCCATCCATCCATCCATCCATCCATCCATCCATCCATCCATCCATCCATCCATTATCTTAACCGCTTATCCCCCTGTACTCAAATTAACATGCAAAGCTCCCCCTGCCCCATTACCGTTCAGGACACGCTTTTGGAAGAAGAAAGCCAGGTCCCCATTCTCTCTCCCTCTGCCCCCCCATCTCTCTGGCTGTCTCTCTCGCTCTCTCTCTCTCTCTCTCTCTCTCTCTCTCTCTCTCTCTCTCTCTCTCTCTCTCTCTCTCTCTCTCTCTCTCTCTCTCTCTCTCTCTCTCTCTCAATTCAATTCCATTCAATAATGCTTTATTGGCATGACTGCAGTAATTACAGTGTTGCCAATGCAGGTCAACAGAGTACCAAAAAAAAAATTTTTTAAATACATGGAAAAAGGAATAGGTAGAACTGGCAGAAACATAGAACAGCACTTGAACAGCAACTGACAGTAATTTGAACAGTAATTGAGAGTGTTGTGGTCACTCACCGACCCTTAGGTTATGGCATTTTGACACGTATTGTGCCGCAAGGTGTACACTTTGGCCATCTCCTAAAATAAGTGGCCATTGCTCTTTCTCATCCAGGAGTAGAAAACTTGGAATGTGGTTTTCAAATTTCTCCTGGTATTTTTCTCTCATGTTTTGGAATTTCTCACAATTTAGCAGGAAGTGCATCTCTGTCTCGACCTCACCTGCCGTACAGTGACCACATATTCTTTGCTCTTTTGGTGGCCAGGATGTGTTGCGTGTCTGCCCTTTTCAGTGGCTAGACTGTGGTCAGTGAGCCTATACTTGGTGAGGATGTGTCTCTGCTGACTGTCTCTGACAGTGGACAGACAGTCAGCCAGTTTGTATTCTCCTTTTAGGGCCCGATAACATCCTCATTTGTGTTGTTATTGGGTTTCTATGTCCCCGTGTTCCACATCTGAGTTGTTGCATTGTGTGATGATGTGGTTTACTCTAGTCTGTGGTTGGTTAGCAGTGCTGGTCTGAAACTCAACTATGTTAGTGGTTACGGGGTCAGTTAGCTCCACAACCAGCTGACTGAGGGGACTCTTTCTTAGCTCTTGGATCTGGAATGCTTTAAATTGTAATGTGTCATGGGGACTTGATTTAAGGTGCATCCAGAATTTAAGTGATCTGTTTTGGATATTTATTATCAATGGGGAACGGCCTGATTCTGCCCTGCATGCATTTGTTGGTGTTTTCCTTTGTACGTTTAGCAGTTTTCGATAGAATTCTGCACGCAGGACTTCTATTAGATGTTCGTCCCATCTAGCATAGTCTTGCTGACTGAGTGGACCCCATACTTCACTTCCTGCTTCCCTCCTAAGATCTCCTTCCCTTGACAAGAGCTCCCACCACTCTGCTTCAATTTGTGAAGTTTTACTGCGGGGAGCGCGGGAAATTTCCGTGTTCAGGTCCAGAATGAATGAAAAGAGGATTAGACCGTGATGTCAGAACGTAGCGGAAAATTTAGGGGGTTTTATCATATTTTATTACACAAGCTTAAAGAACAGATAACGCTACTGCAGTGACTTAACAAGATCTTGCAATTGTTTGTGCCCTTTTTGCAGAGTACTGATTTTTTTTTAACCTTCAAACAGAAAGTTTGTGAATCTTGTCAAATGTCAGGATAGTGAAAGCAAGTTGAAGCAGGAGTGAGGCAGAACCACAAAACATGTAATGGCATACAATATGAGTCGTGTAGTCATTTTTGTGAAATGATATATGAGAGCTAATCAAATTAATCAAGATCACTTTCTCTGAAAGTTACAAAGTGCAATTTCTGCCTGAACGGTGACCTCCATAAACAAATTCACGTGTAAACAAAGAGGTATTTAGTAAACAAGACTAGGTCAAAACCTAGTATATGGCTGGACCGGGCATGGTTTGAAATTGTGGCGAATTTCTTACAGGTATAGTCAGGAGTACTGTCTATAATGTGAATTCCTGGACATTAAATGTTCATCTGCAATTTTCTGCAGTGGTCCCAGTAATATTTTTTGTTACAGTGTACTGAAGTAGCACCACCTGACATGGTTAAGCTATGTGTGAGGAAAAAAGGTTATGAATGCAGTAGCAAGAATAATACTTTACACTCATATGGAAAATTCCATGAGTGGAAAGGCATTCCACTGCAATGGGCAGGATGACACTGTCAGATATTTTGGACCAGATTTTGATTGGGACGTCTGTTTTATAGAATTTTCTTTTTATTGCATGGAAAGCTCTTCAGGCTTTCTCTTTAAGTGCATTCACTGCCAGACCAAAGCTTCCCGAGGCACTGATTTTCAGTCCCAGGTCATCATAATTTAACGTGTGCTCTACAGCGGTGTTACCTAGAGTAAATAGGTGTCTATTTTCCTGACACCTGGGCTTCTTCTGGAAGATCGTAATTTTTGTCTTTTTTAGGTTTACTGTCAGGGTCCAGTTCTGACAGTATTTCTCTAGCAGATCCAGATGCTGCTGTAGACCCTGTCCTTTGGGTGACAGCAGCACCAGGTCATCTGCATAGAGCAAGAATTTAACTTCTGTGTTGTTTAGGGTGAGGCCAGGAGCTGCAGATTGTTCCAGTAACACTGCTTACTCATTGATGTAGATATTGAACAGAGTTGGACTCAAACTGCAGCCCTGTCTCACCCCTCGCCCTTGAATGAAGTATTCTGTTCTATTGTCACTAAGTTTTACTCTCTTTCTCTCTCCCGCCCCCCCTCACTCTTTTTCTCTCTTGCTCTCTGCCCCCCCCCCCCGGCTCCTTTAAGCGAGTTTCTTTGAACACATCACTTAAATGTTATTTAGTATATTTTATTCCAAGATTTATTCAGAATCAAGCATAATAAACAAAGCCTGCTCTCCCCCTGCGGAATCCAATAAAACCAGCGCGTGTCACGGCACTTATGACAGCGCCGACTTCAAAAGCGCATGATGTGAGATGAACGCAGGGGTGAGGGATGTGGAGATGAACGCAGGGGTGAGGGATGTGGAGAGCATGATTAGCAGCCCACTCTGCTTATCCACCCTGTCATGTGTACTTTATATATACATCACACCAGTCAGCGTCCCATCACCTAATTAAACTCCTTCACCTTCATACAACAAAGTATCATCTACATCAAACTGGGCCGCGTGACTGACTCGGCGCAGGTGTGTTATCAGTATTTAAACATGAAAATGGATTCTGCAGCCGCAGCGTACACTGCTAATAGCCGTGTTTTTAATAACTCCTCCGTGGCTTTTTGTGAGGCGACTGAGAAGGTTGAAGAGTTTGGAAGTCTTACCGGGCCCCTCTGCTGCACAATTCTCTGTAAAACTGTCAAGTGCAGTTTTGGAAACTGTATGTACACACAGACACACAGACACACTCTTGCACAAAGAAACACAGACACATGCAGACACACAAAGCCCCCCCACACACACACAGACACAAACAGACTCACAATTGTATAAAAGAAACTCATAGATACATGCAGACACACACAAAGACCCCCCCCCACACACACACACGAACAGAAATTTGCACAAAGAAACACAGACACATGCAGACACACACACAGACACACACAAACACACACTTGCACATAGACACATGCGCATAAACACACACGCACAGACACACACTTGTATAAACACATAGATACATGCAGACACACACAAAGACCCCATACACTCAAACACACACTTGCACAAAGAAACACATAGACACGTGCAGACACACAAACACACACTTGCACATAGACAAATGCGCATAAACACATAGACACATGCAGAAACACACACACACACACACTGACACGCACGGATACACACTTGCACAAAGAAACACATAGACACATACAGACACAGACACACACAAACACACTTGCACATAGACACATGCACATAAACACACACGCACAGACACACACTTGTATAAACACATAGATACATGTAGACACACACAAAGACCTCACACACTCAAACACACACTTGCACAAAGAAACACATAGACACATGCAGACACACACAAACACACACTTGCACATAGACAAATGCATATAAACACATAGACACATGCAGAAACACACACAGACTGACACGCACAGACACACACTTGCACAAAGAAACACATAGACACATACAGACACACACAAAGACCCCCCCACACACACACACAAACGGGCACAGACACACACTTGCACAAAGAAACACATAGACACATGCAGTTACACACAAAGACCCACACACACACACACACACACATACGTACACACAGACACACACTTGCACAAAGAAACACATAGACGCATGCAGACACACAAAAATACCCCCCCCCCCCACACACACACACACACACAGATGGGGAGCTTTGTCTTCATGCTTCCAGTCAGTCCCGGCCAGCAGCAGGTAAAGCTTCTCCAAATGATAGCCTGAGGGCAACCTTTGCTGCTCAGTGTTCAATGCTGTTTGATGCCGTCTGACTGGAATTTGTGAAATTCCCAATATCACTCATTGAAGGTTTTTTTGTTTATTTGTTTTTTTCTTTTTTTTTTTTTGAATAATCCTTCTAGATTCCACGTGCATTTACATGAAACATTGATTCTTCTTGACACTTTCATGTGGTAGAAATGAACGTTTGCGGAGCATTGTTGTCATGTTGAATGAGTAATTCTACCCAGCGCAGAACCTCAGGTTGTTGTTGTCAACACTCAGTATTTACATTTCAGTAAAGGTTATAGATGATGTAATAGCAACAGCATGACATTGTATGGCGCAGCCAGCGTCGAGGCATCTAACCTCATCTGTTTGTATGTGAATATAGGAAATGCTGTAAAGTGTTATCTGTCTGTTTGTACCATCATTAAGATGTCGCGTCAATATCGTGTTCCTACTCGTCTTTAAGGCAAATACGTCTTTGAAAGGTTACTTGTACCCATATGAATGTGTACTGCTGTTTTCTTATATACATTATGTACATTATGACCTATTGCTTTGATTACTTTATTTTTATTATCTTTTATAGTTTTTTTTTGGGGGGGGGGGTCAGGTTTTGCCCTACAGATATTCAGTTTAGGGCGTCCGGGTGGCAAAGTGATCAGTTTTGTTGCCTGCCAATACGGGGATCGCCGGTTCGAATCCCCGTGTTACCTCCGGCTTGGTCGGGCGTCCCTGCAGACACAATTGGCCGTGTCTGCGGGTGGGAAGCCGCATGTGGGTATGTGTCCTGGTCGCTGCACTAGCGCCTCCTCTGGTCGGTCGGGGCGCCTGTTCAGGGGGGAGGGGGAACCGGGGGGAATAGCGTGATCCTCCCACGCGCTACGTCCCCCTGGTGAAACTCCTCACTGTCAGGTGAAAAGAAGAGACTGGCGACTCCACGTGTATGGGAGGAGGCACGTGGTAGTCTGCAGCCCTCCCCGGATCAGCAGAGGGGGTGGAGCAGAGACCGGGACGGCTCGGAAGAGTGGGGTAATTGAGCAAGTACAACTGGGGAAAAAAGGGTAAAAAATTAGAAAAATATTGTCAACTACTAATAAGACACGTTAGCCCCCTAGCTAACAGGTCTGACCCTTTAGCCGAGCGGTTAGCGACGTCGCCTTGTGGTGCAGTACACCTCGTATCGAATCCCGCACCGGGCAAGAAAATAACCGGTTGGCAGAGGAGGCGGCGCAGTCGATCAGGAAATGGAAGGTTGCTGGTTCAGTCTCGGTTCCTTCTCACCTCGTGCTGAAGTGACTGTCATTCCCCGGCCCGTTACGGAATCCCGTTTGTTTGACGCATGCGCGAAAAGGCGTCTACTTCCCGTCGGCAGTATGTCGAAGCGATTTACGGAACTGTGGTGACACCCGTCACTCCCCGACCCGTTACGGAACCGCGGTTTGTTTTACCAGTTTGGGTTGAACGATAAGTAGATCTTTTTAAAGCTGTACTTGTAAAGTTAACATACTGTAACGTGCGTGGATAAGTAGACACGTTGGTCCTCGACTGACGGGTCGGACCCTTTAGTCGACTGGTTAATGTGGTCGCTTGCGGCGTGAGAGACGTGGGTTCGCGTCCCGGCTGTGGCGGTTCCCGGACTGCCCCCCCGAATTCGCCCCAATACTCATACGCGCTTTTTTCTTATGAGGCAAAAGAATCCATGATTTAATGGCGGAGAAGAAGCTTCTCAACAACGTTGTGAAACGATGGCGGTGACAGGAAGTAGACGCATTTTCGCGCATGCGTAGAGCAAGTCGGGTTTCCGCAACGGATCGGGCAATGACAAAGTGACCTTGAGCAAGACGCTGAGCTCCTAACTGGTCCTGGCGAGCAAGGCGGGCGTCCTGCGTGGAGCCTGTGCCGTCAGTATGGGCCAATATCAGGCATCCACTGCAAAGCATGTGCAACACTGTAATGAGTAGAATAGCACAATATAAATGCAGTCCATTTACCATTTAGTAGAAAACCCTTAAATCCTGCGTCAAATCATGAAACTTTCACTTTTTATAAAAATTAGTCAATGTTTGATTTCACATTTGCGGGCAGACTACCATGGCTGCCAAGTTATCAGTTTCTTCTTTAATAAACAAGGTACAAAAAAGTAATGGTTTAAGGCATTTATTCTTCAGCATTGAGAAAAAAATTTTTGGTAACACTTTAGTATGGGGAACGTAGTCACCATTAATTAGGTGCTTATTAGCATGCAAATTAGCAACATATTGGCTCTTAATTGGTCATTATTACGTACTCATTAATGCCTTATTCTGCATGGCCTTATTATACAACCAGTAAGCCATTAACTATGAGTTTTCCCTCTATAACCTCAGAAGTATTGCTTATTAGTAGTACCATCTCAATATGCTTTGCTTAGTATGGCCTTTATAAGGTGGTAGCACCACAAGAAGAGTTATTCTCCCTTACTAACACTTAATGAATATGGTCTGTTCTTACATAACAACACACAAAACTACAAGTGCTCATAGTGTTAAATTACTGTAAATTAAGTTTTTGTTACTTAGAATATGTTCCCCATACTAAAGTGACATCTTGATCATTACTAATTCACTAGTAATTAAGTTTTGTTACTTAGAATATGTTCCCCATACTAAAGTGACATCTTGATCATTACTAATTCACTAGTAATTAAGTTTTTTCATGTTCCCCATACCAAAGTGTTACCAATTTTTTTTTAAATTTTGCTGAACATTTTTACTTTGATTCCCCACAGTGCACTGCTCACAGCCTATTTAGCAGTATTATCCAGTACTTTCCAGGTAAGCTAACAGCGGGTAAACACGTACTGATGCTGCTGACAACCAAACGTCACCAGGCCTAAACATATGGCTTTACTGTGGCACACACTGCATGTTAGTAAAAGACATACAGACTTTTTTTGTTCCCTAATGCACAAAGAGGGCTGTAAAGCAGTTCAGAACGGTAGGAAATTTGGTGTTACCTGAATAATAATAATAATAATAAAAATCACATTGTGAATACCATATTTGAGGGAAAACAAGGTACCTTTAGGGTAAAATTCTTAATTCATGTTGTTCAATGTACTTAAGATAGGGTACAAACAGTGCAGAGAGAGATGAAGGAGGAGCTCAAGATGGAGCCCTGTGGCACTGTCATGTTTGCAGTAGATGATGGCAAAATATCCGCTGCCATATTTAACTTATTGCACTTTGTGTGGCTGCTGATGACAATGGCATCACCAACAGTCTCAAAACACCCCACTGAGGCCTACGAGGATTAAAACGAACATTCCTTGGTTTCCACAGCTTATGTTTGGGTTGGGAATTTTAAGAAGAGCCCAAATGTGCTTGTTTTGCTCCAAAACCTAATTTCAGCATATTTTTTTTGTTTTTTGGAATGTTGTTTTGACACATGAAACATGTCAGCTGAACTTAGACAACTCCTTTGATACAAATGACAGCCGGGAGATTGGCTTAGATATTCACTGTGAGCTGGATTTATTAAGAGGAGGTTGAAGCCACTAAGTGTTGAATTTTAGAAATTGAAACCCTGCTGACCAAAAAACCACTGATTATGATAGGTTAGGAAACTCAGACCGACCGTGTCACGCTGAGCTACTCGAAAGATTTGTAAAAAAAAAAAAAAAACACTGTTCAGATGAGATGGATTTAAAGCAGTTGTCATCAGAATTGTGAAAAATACTAAGTGAGTTCAGGTAAAGAACTGAGACATGGCAGATAATATTCATAAGTCACCAGTCGCTTCTTTTCACCTGACAGTGAGGAGTTTCTCCAGGGGGATGTAGCACGTGGGAGGATCACGCTATTCCCCCCCCCCAGTGCAGCGACTAGGACATATACCCACATCTGGCTTCCTACCCGCAGACATGGCCAATTGTGTCTGTAAGGACGCCCGACCAAGTCCGGTTCGAATCCCCATGTTACCTGGTGTGCTAGCAGGCAACGGAGTAGACCACTATGCTACCCAGGTGCCTAATATTCATAATTTCAATTGTGAAAAAAGACGAGAACTGTTAACACCTCATCCGGAGCTTTGCCATCACTTTGGAAAAGGCTAACAACAGACAATAAAATAAACTTAAAATGGTGCATGCTGCCAATGTATTGAAATAACTTCAAAGGGAGAAATAGAATCTGTTGAGTCCATAACTACTTTCTGATTTTTCAGATTTATTTCATTTCTTTGACTATTTTATGCTCTGATGCTTCATTTTGCTTGCTTTCTTCTTACATTTAGCTCTTGTACACTATCACTTTTAACCCCAAGTTTACCCACTTGGCCTTGGAAAAGTTTTAATTAAGACATTTTTATTTATAAAGAAAGTTACAGAATCCTCAGAACATATAAAGTAGACCCAATTTTGTGCGTTGCCACTATAGGAATATTCCCGGCAGCTGCATTAGAGGTATCTAAGAATTCAGTAAGCAGAGCCTGAGATAAACATGCCCCACGTTTAAATGCCTACTATTAAATCTTGGCCACAGAAGTTTGTGAAATCGTGAAAGGAACTCACTTCATACCGAGTTAAATCTTAAATCTCTTTACATTGTATGATGCAGGACAAAGGATCTTGACCTTATGTAGGGAGCTTGGTCATTTAAAATGAGGAGTCTAGGCAACCCGTGGTGATGCACCAAGCCCTTTTGTTTACTGTATGAAACAAAAAACGTTGTACATGTGTTAATATACAGTGGTGATGTGTGTGTGTGTGTGTGTGTGTGTGTGTGTGTGTGTGTGTGTGTGTGTGTGTGTGTGTGTGTGTGTTTATCATCCGTGTGTCGGTTTTAGAGAGTGGGCGGCCTAAGGAGGCGATGTTGGTGATCTAAAACTGATTTCTACCTCTAAGTGTGGAGGATCTGCTTGACATGCTCTGCGTCTCCTTTCTCCCTGCTATAGGCTCTGCTGGCTATAGCTTGTGGCACTCCCAGTGGAGTAGGCTCTTTCCACTAACAAAATGCAAAATACAAAATTAATAAAAACACCCTTTGAAACTGACAAATACGCCTCAGGCAAACTATCGGCCCGCCGGCTGCTTAAAATTTAATCAGTATTTTTTCTTTATTTATTTATTTTCCACGGCCATGCTCATCTTTTTAATAACACGTTGCTGAGACTGTCTGTATACAAAGTTTTCCTCTGTCAAGAATTACATATGGCCTGTCAGTTCATGGTCTCTCTGCCTCAGGGGGTTTCTAGAAAATAAACTAAGCCGATTTGTTTTATTTCTTAACCTTAGTCCTTGTCATCTTCCAAAATCAGTTTGCTCCTTGGTCTTCCCACCATGCCCGATGACCTCCTGCACATACAGGGCTACGTAAGAAGAAGTAGTCTCGCTCAAATACAAACTGCTCAGATATAATGAAAATCGATACAACAGCCTTGTTGGAATTCCCTTACATTGTGTTTCAGTGCAAGCTGACGATAAACAGAAGTGACTAAAATGGTCTAATTGTTGACAGTGGAGAGCAAACATTGAATTCCCTGATAGCTCTCCCATACTGCTACAATATTCATGCACTCATTCATAATTTAATTCAATTAACACATGGCTGCAGCGTGAGTGATGACAAACCATCAAACCCTCATCTAAGTTGTCAATCATGCACCCTGATAGACTCCTAATGCTAGTTTATACAGGACAAAGAAACAATTGATAGACAGCTTCAAATGTTTACAGCGAAGAGCCAAACTAATTTCATTTCCTTAAAGATTATACTGAAAAACAGCATGGTGTGTCGTTTTAGATGAGCAAGAATTCAAGTTTCAAACTGTTACATTGCATCGTACAACCTGAAAGGTTATAACTGTAACGTAGACACCAACATACCAGATCACACATTCAATGAAATATCAAATAAAAGTCATTTTGTACAGCTTTACATTGAAAGTGCAAGATAAGGAAACCATCCATCTTTAAAATGAAATTGACAAGAAATAAGAAATGGGGGGGAAAAACAAGAAAGGGCTGGGTACTTAATTTTGTAACTGTACTGTGTAATAGAAATAGAAATAAGGAATTAAATGCAGACATATTTGGCTTAACTGTGAAAATGGAACATGTGGCAATTTCCACACTGGAAGTGTTTCTTCATGATACAATGATACCATGGTATTATGACTTACCATAATGAATATAACTATTCTAAGTCCCTTTTCAAAACAGGGGGGGGGGGTACAAATGAGAACTACATATGTCAATATGAGAGAAAATCAAAACATGTAAATTGATTTGAATATTAGCTCAATGGGAAGAACACAAGCAAATTATTTAGGATTGGTTTGGAAGAAAGCATTCTGTACTTGTAAAATGATTCCAAATCCTTCTTTCAAATAAAACTAAATGAAAGGGGTTGCAAATGGGTTTCCTACAGCTTCTCCAATTTCCTCACACAAGGCAAGGCACATTTATTTGTATAGCACAATTCAGCAACAAGGCAATTCAGTACTTTACATAAAACACAAATGAATAAAAAGACATTTAAATACAAATAAAATAATTGAAAAAATATGACAAGACAGATAAAATAGGAGAGTAAAAGTTACAGTGCAGTGTAAGATTATAATCAAAGGCTTCAAATTTGATTAAATAAAAGGCAGCGGCAAACAGGAAAGTCTTCAGCTTTGGTTTAAAAGAACTGAGAGTGGCAGCAGAGCTGCAGTTTTCTGGGGGTTTGTTCCTTAAATGCAGTGCATAAAAACTGAAAGCTGCCTCTCCATATTTGGTTTTGACTTTGGGGACAGAAAGCAGACCTGTCCCAGACAATCTGAGAGGTCTGGATGGTTCATAGCATAGCAGAAGATCAGAAATCTATTTTGGCCCCAAACCATCCAGTGCATTATAAACCTAGAGCAGTATTTTAAAATCAATACTTTGATGGACAGGAAGCCAGTGTAACAACCTCAGAACTGGAGTGGTGTGATCCACTTTTTTGATCGTAGTAAGGACTCGAGCAGCAGCGTTATGAATCAGCTGCAGCTGTTTGATCAATTATTTTTTTTTAGAGAACTGTAACGACCCATTACAGCAGTCGAGTCGACTGAAGAGAAATGCATGGACAACTTTTTTCCGATCTTGCTGAGACATAAATCATTTAATTCCTGATATGTTCTTCAAGTGATAGTAGGCTGAATTTTTAATTCTCTTAATGTGGCTATTTAAACTCAGGTCTGAATCCATGACTACACTAAGATTCCTGGCTTGGTTTGTGGTTTTTAACATTACCAATTGTAGCTGAGCGCTGACTTTAAATCATCTTCCTTGATTTCAAAGACAATTACATCAGTTTTATCTTTGTTTAATTGAAGAAAATTCTGAGACACCCAATCATTGATTTGTTCAATGCACTTACTCAGTGCTTGTGTAGGATTATAGTCCCCTGGTGATATGGTTATGTATATCTTTATGTCATCTGCATAAATATGGTAAAATATTTTTTTGTTTTCTATAATCTGAATTAGGGGGAGCATATGGATGTTAAACAGAAGAGGCCCTAGAATGGAGCCTTTGAGAACTCCACGGGCTATTTTTGTCCGCTCAGATTTCTAATGACCTGTAGACACAAAGTAGTCCCTGTCCTTTAAGTAGGATTCAAACCATTTTAGTGCTGTGCCAGAAAGTCCCACCCAGTTTTCCAGTTGGCCTAGTAATATGTTGTGGTTGACTGTGTGAAGTGCAGCACTGCTGCAATCCAATAATACCCGGACTGAGATTCTGCCATTGTCTTTGTTTAAGTGGATGTCATTAAAGACCTTAACAAGAGCAGTCTCAGTGCTGTGGTGTGGTTGAAATCATGACTGGAAGACATCAAAACAGTTGTTCAGTGCCAAGAAGTTGTTCAGCTGTTGGAAAACATATTTTTCAATGATTTTACTTCGAAATGGGAGGTTTGATATGGGCCCACAATTGTTAATTAGTGAAGTGTCTCGTTTATTCTTTTTATGGTTGGCTTGATAAGTACAGTTATCAGGGTATGTAGGAAGAAGCCTGAGAGAAGAGACATGTTCACAAATTGTAGAAAATCTGAGGCCATGCAATTACAATTTTGAAAAAGCCTGTTAGCTACAGTCAAAAGGCCTTAATTTAAAGTGCATGGACATCCCAAATTGTCTATTGATATGAGTAGTGTGTGAGTGATTGTGTAAGTAGACCCTGTGATCTTCTGCATGGATTGTCACCTTGTCATGGTGGAGAAGCTTGCATGGTCCTGAGATCCCAAGAGCAATGCTGCCTGGAGCTACGCTCCTGGTAGGATCACCTATAGCGGTAAGGTCAAGGGGGAGGTCCCTGACAAACAGCAATCCAACCAAGACCTCAGTGGTGGAACGGGGGGGGGGGGTGACGGCTGACTTTAGGAAAGCATCACAACGGCTGGGAGGGTGGATGAAGGCTGCAGCAGAAATGGGCCCCCAGTCATCTTGGATTCCATGCCACTGGATCCTGACCTAGGTCTGTCAAGGATCGTGTGGTGGCTGTCTGTGCACCAGTCTCCCCACGTTAAACAAAGTCATGCACAGGCGTGCTCCATAAAGGGAATCCACCCTAACATCCCAGATTAAGTCCTATGGCAACCGGCAAATGGCAATGGGGGCAGGATTGTGAGATCTAGAAGCCCCTAGTCATTAGATGGCACATCATGTGGTGGGTGCTAGATTCATTCGCTGGGCTCTTGGAACGAAGTAGAAAGAGCCCTTCGGTAGCTGCACCCACGGTTGAGCAGTCGTCTTTAGCATCTACTCTGCTCCCCCCACTTGGGGAAGGGGCTAGAAAAGGTGCCCTAAAAATAGCCTGCCTCAAACCTCTTGGCTGGATTACTGCATCCAGAGGGATCACCACATGCAGTCAGAAACACAGAAACATGAACTTTGGAGCCTGGAATATGTGCACACCGATGGATAGTGCAACCAGTGACAGACCGGAGAGAAATACTGCAATCATTGCTAGAGAACTGAAGAGATGCCGGATTGACATAGGTGCCCTTTCTGAAACCCGACGGGCAGACGAAAGACAACTGAGGGAGGAGAAGGGTGGCTACACTTTCTTCTGGAAAGGAAAAGCTTCTGATGAGCTCAAGGTCCATGGCGCTGGATTTGCAATCAGGAACCAGATCATCAGCCACCTGTCTGAACTTCCTGTGGGGATCAGTGACTGTGTCATGACCTTCCGTCTGGTGCTTGCCAACAACCAGATGGTAACAGTTGTGAGTGCCTATGCCCCTAATTTGGACTCTGAAGAGAGTGCAAAAGATACCTTCTACGTCTGCTTAGATGAGACGCTGTCAAGAATCCCCAGGGAGGATAAGATTATTCTCCTAGGAGACTTCAATGCTAGGGTTGGCCGGGATCAACACCACTGGAAGGGCAGTATTGGCATCGGGAACATCAACTCCCAAGGGGTTCTGCTTCTTAGCAAATGTGCTCAGTACGATCTCACCATCGCTAACACTGTTTCGCCAGAAAAACAAATTTAAGGTATCTTGGAGATGCCCCCACTCCAAATAGTGGCATCTCCTTGACTATGTTATTGTATGAACCATGGACCACAGTGATGTAAACATCACGAGGGCCATGATCGATGCAGATGACTGCTAGACAGATCGTCGCCCCATCCACTTCACAGTATCCATCAAACTCAAGAGGAGGAGGAGGGTTTAAAAGAAGCAGATCCGACCAAGACTGAACCTTGAAAGCCTGAGTGAAACTGCGACCCCGCAGAGACTTCAGGCATCGCTTGTGGAAACCTTCCAACAAGAATATCCTGATGACATTGAGAAGCCTGTTCAAATCCACCATCCTTGACACCTGCAAAACCACCCTAGGGTACAAGTTCAGAAAACACCAGGACTCGTTTGATGAGAATGACACAGAGATAAAACAGCTAATCTCCAAGAAAAGGAAAGCCTTTCATGCCTGGCAAAATGATGTAACCTGCAAGGCTAAAAGAGCGGCTCACTCCAGAGCCAAGGTGGACATCCAAAGACAGGGGAGGGAGTTTAAGAACTCTTGGTGGCCAGAAAAGCCTTTGGAAATCCAACTACTGGCAGACTTGGGTGACACCAGAGGCTATGTTAGCGCTACTAAGGCTGTCTATGGTCCAATAAACAGTGGCTTAAACTCCATGCGCTCAAAGGACGGGCAGGAGCTGCTGAAGGACAACAAGTCCATTAACACCCAATGAAAGGAACACTTCCAGGAACTCCTCAACTGTAACACCACAGCTGAACTAAACATTGCCAGCCACATTCCCCAAAGTCCCATCAAAGAAGACATTGGGTAACCTCCCACCATGACAGAGGTTTGAGATGCCATCAGGAGCCTTAAGAACAACAAGGCCACCGGTCCAGATAGGATCCCAGCTGAGATCTTAAAGGAAGGTGGACCAGAGCTCCTGTACCATATCCACACCATCCTCCTCAAGGTATTGGAAAAAGAAGAACTTCTCTCAGAGCTCAGAGATGTTCTAATAGTGGCCATGTTCAAGAAAGGGGACAAGGTGGAATGTGGAAACTACAGGGGCATCTCATGCCTGTCAACAACAGGCAAAGTCCTCTCTCGCGTCCTCGCAAACTGACTGCTACCACTTGCTGAGCAAGTACAGCCCAGAATCTCAGTGTGGCTTCCGCCCATCCAGAGGTACAGCAGACATGATACAGCATGCCAACTCCAGGAAAAAAGCCGTGAACAAAGGCAGCCTTTGTACATGGCTTTTAAAGACCTGACAAATGCCTTTGACTTGGTAGACCACCAGGCTCTGTGGAGCATACTATCAAGATATGGCTGCCCTGACAAATAAATCAGACTCCTGAGGCTTCTACATGACAGCATGTCATTCACAGTGCTCAGTAACAGCAGCTCTGAGTCAGAGCCCTTCACTGTGGAAACAGGAGTCAAACAGGGATGCATCATCTCACCAACCCTTGTTTTCCATCTTTAATGCTGACATACTCCACCTCATTGGTGAAGAGCTGCCACGGGGGATCCCAATCCTATACAGAACTGATAGCAGGCTCTTCAACCTTAATAGATTCAAGGCCAATTGCAAAGGCTGCAACACCACCATAATTGAGCTTCAGTATGCAGATAACAATGCCATCACAGCACACTCCACAGAAGTCCTCCAGGACATTCTGAATGCCTTTGCCAAGGCATACAAAGCCTTGTGTCTAGCATTAAACATCAAGAAGACCTAGGTGCTATATCATCCTCCATCCAACCAGCCATCTACTCAGCCCACCATAAAAGTGGACAATAACATTCTTGAAAATGTTGATCATTTCCCCTACCTCGGCAGCCTTCTTTCCTCAAAAGCTGACATTGACTCTGAGGTCAGCCATTGCCTGAGTTGTGCCAGTGGTGCTTACACCAGACTCAGGAAAAGAGTCTTTGAAGACCAAGACTTAAAGGTCCAAACAAAACTCCTGGTCTACAGAGATGTTGTTCTCCCCACCCTGCTATATTGAGCAGAGTCATGGACCACCTACAGCAGGCACCTGAGAGCCCTGGAACAATACCACCATAGATCCTTATGAAAGATCCTGAGGATCTGCTGGAAGGACAGGTGCACCAACATCAGTGCTCTGGAAGAAGCCAATATGACTAGCATCACCACCACAATAATGCAACACCAACTCCGATGGACAGGCTATGTCACCCGCATGTCCAACACATCTCCCCAAACAGATCCTGTACTCCCAGCTGAAGGAAGGTCAGCGAGCTCCCAGCAGGCAAAATAAATGTTTCAAGGACAATATCAAGACCGGTCTGAAGAAATTCAACATTACATTGAGCAATTGGGAACACATTGCACTGGATAGGCGTTCCTAAAAAATATCCATGCAGGAAGGAGCTGCAGATCATGAAATGAAACTCCACTGTGCCATAGAGAAAAAGCAACAGAGCATTAACCCTCTCTTGCTGAGTGCGACAGCGGCCAGAGGAACGAATAAGAAAAAACATCTCCGTTTTAGCTGTGATTACAGGTCTAAATGTTGGTAAGGATTTTTCTGCTTGCCTGAAACTAAATCTACACCTATACCTTTTCAACAGTTTCCCAGCAAGGCAGACCATGTAGTCTGCTGTTTTTATTTGTATGCTGTGATATTCAATAAATCACAATAATTGTAAAAGGGCAACCGTTTTTGTTTTGTTTTCTTCCATTTTGGACAAGTCCAGTGGTTGGAAAAGTAAACTTCATGGGCCACTTGTCCGAGGGACGAATGTAAATGTAAAGTTAAGGGTGGCACATTAGTTAGCACTGTTGCCTCACAGCAAGAAGGTCCTGGGTTCGAATCCCACGCTGTCCCAGGTCCTTTCTGTGTAGAGTTTGCATGTTCTCCCAGTGTCTGTGTGGGTTTCCTCCGGGTGCTCGGGTTTCCTCTCACTGTCAAAACGACATGCATATTAGGGTTAATACTCCTGTCTGTGCCCCTGACCAAGGCAATGGAAAGAAGAACTGGAGTTGGTCCCCGGGCGCTGCAGCTGCCTATTGCCCCTATACCATAGGATGGGTTAAATGTAGAGGATAAATTCGTTGTAAGAATACAATGACAACATTAAGTGGCTTTCTTCTTTCTTCCTCACAGAGAAACTCACAAGAATCATCAAGCATACAACCAAAATCACTGGCACCACTCAAACCCAACTCTCAGAACTTTACAGTCACGCAGTAAAAGAAGGGCAGACTCCACTAGTAAGGACCCTTCACCACTCCTTTCAGCTACGCCTATCAGGGAGACGCTTCAGAGCACCTCTGGCCGAAAAGAGAACTTACAAAGACTCTTTCATTCCTACTGCGATATCCATTTTAATCAAGGCCAAATAGACTGTCACTACTTTTTAATGCAGCTTTGCACACTTGCTCCTATTTATTTATGGAATTGTTTATGTTTTAATGCAATTTTATGTGAGTCTTTCAAGGGTGTATATTTTTATGTTGTTTGTAAGACCTTAACCTAAAACAATCTTCTGATATGATAGACAATAAAGTCTTTTGAATCCTTGAATCTTGAATCATGTAAAATGCCTAAAAGTCTCATGACCTATGACATCATTCTTCAAGTTATTGACTATTCCTTCACAATTTAGCGTCACATTAGCCTGGGAGTTATACCAACCAAATATCAAATGAATCCGATAAACCCTCTAGGAGGAGTTTTAAAAGTTTGCATAAAGTATGGCACGGTGGTGCAGTGGTTAGGGCGGTTGCCTCACAGCAAGAAGGTCCTGGGTTCGAGCCCCGGGGTAGTCCAACCTTGATGGGTCATCCTGGGTCGTCCTCTGTGTGGAGTTTGCATGTTCTCCCCGTGTCTGCGTGGGTTTCCTCCGGGGGCTCTGGTTTCCTCCCACAGTCCAAAGACATAGAGGTCAGGTGACTCGACCCTACTAAGGTGTGTGTGTGTGTGTGTGTGTGTGTGTGTGTGTGTGTGTGTGTGTGTGTGTGTGTGTGTGTGTGTGTGTGTGTGTGTGTGTGTGTGTGTGTGTGTGTGTGTATATATATATAGGCCTTGTGATGGCCTGGCGGCCTGTCCAGGGTGTCTCTCCGCCTGCCGCCCAATGACTGCTGGGATAGGCTCCAGCATCCCCACGACCCTGAGAGCAGAATAAGCGGTTTGGATAATGGATGGAGCAACTCTATCCTAACTAAGACCTGCCATGCATTAGGGGGCGCTGTAGAGCCCACTAAACACACATGGACTCAGTCGCTGTATAGTCTTGCAATATTGATGAGCTCTGATGTGTGTGCCAAGTTGTGTGAGTCTGAGGACGTCAAACATGCGTTTAAAGGGTGATAGTCATTAGGGGACGCTGTGGAGCCTACGTGCTATGGCCGGGCCCACTTGCAATAAGAAATCTAAATATTTACTAGGACAAACCTGGTTACAAAGTTATGTGGGGTTTTGAGCATCCTGAAGGCCTCAAACATGTGTTTATACAATTCAAATTCGCGCACAAAATACAAAATGGCTGACTTCCTGCCGGGCAAACTCGTAAAAACAAATGATATGCTCGTAATGACGAGAGCAATGATCATCTACTCCTATATTTTCATAATGTGTGTGTGTGTGTGTGTTAGTGTGTGTGTGTGTTAGTTAGTGTAGATAGCGGGACTGAAAACTAAAGCACTTATGATCCTAACTCTTTTTGGAGGTGGTAGGTATTGTCTCAGAGAGTAAGGGAAAAATCCCAGGAAATTAAAATTATGCATAATCATGCGTAAATATGCAAAATATGCATTTTTCTAAAAATGGCTAAAAACCACTTTTCTCGGCATTTCAGATGATTCTGAGCATCTTTGATTTTTTCACCTTTATAAAAAAAAAATTCCGGGACTTGGAAATGTTTTGGCATTATGCAAAATACATGCATTTTTGCAAAAATGCACTTAGGATCCTAATTTTTTTTGGAGGCGGTAGGTATTGTTCCAGAGAGGGCCAGAAAAATAGCAGAAAATTAAAATAACCATAATAATTATGCATAATTATGCAAAATATGCATTTTCTAAAAATGGCTAAAAACCACTTTTCTCGGCATTCCAGATGATTCTGAGCATTTGGGGGGAGGAAGTTGGAGTGGGGGGGGTTTAGGGGCAGGGGGAGGGCGGTTAGCTGGCAGGATGAAGAGGAGGGAGGTTTAGACGGGTGGAGAACCAAACCGCTACATTGTAGCGGGGTTCTTCTAGTCCCGCTATGTTTCGTGAGCATCAAAGCAACTTCGCCCCAGCCTTGACGTTTGTTTGGGGGGGGCTTTGGAGACCACTGGCCAAGCCCAAGCCCGGACACTGTACACATCTGCAATTTCTGCCAATCTGTGCCAATCTTTGTGAGTTTTCAAATATCCCACGATGTGTTGTAAAAGTAGAAAAACTGTCTGCACAAAAACAGTAGGTTCCCTGCACGTCCACCCTCGTTGCTCGGCTCGAACGAGGCAAAGAAAAAAAAATCCCTTATTAGTCATTTTTGCTTGTGATTGTTTTGATATTTATTTGTTTTCCTTGCCCTTTCGGGGCTTCTGTAATTAAGCCATGTTACGTCATTCCGACTTTACATTTGCATAACAGATTGAATATAACTTTTAATTCACTATATGGGATGCAGTCCCCCTGCATGTGTGATAACCGAGAAACGAGACATGCATGCCTGAGAAACTCTGCTCAGCTGCAGATGTTAGAGTACACTATGTGTGTTGTGACTTCTCTTATGTACACTAGTGTAGTGTTACTATTCGTGGGTTACTAACTTAATCACTATTATATATAAGTACACAGAGACGAGGATGCGGCACAAGTCTGATCTTTACTGACGGAGACGTCACACACTACTAGGCTCGACCAGTGTATTACAGAACTCGGTAGTGGTGACAGTCCAACACAATCGAGCACCGAGTGCTCGATCCAATACACCACAATGTGCTCGTGTACGTCTTCGCCCTTATCACGTGTTCGCGCATGCGCCTGCACATTGTTTTTAACGACGGTAAGTTGGATTGAATTGAATTTGTTAAAGATTTGAGCTTCCGCAAATATATCTAAATAGACTTGCAGAAAGAAAGTCAGAAATCAGTGTCAGAAGCTGAAGTGTCGCCGAGGGTTAGACCATGACTCTTCTCGGACAGGAGGAGGAGGAGGAGGAGGAGGAGGAAGATGTCCTCCAGCGTGCTTTCTTTTGTGCCAATTTTACCCCGAAGGAGGCCAGCCTCTTGTTCTTACACATAAGTGAATCTGACTCTGAGATAAATTCCCCTTGGCAGGTTTTTCTCCTTTGCGTAAAAAGCTTCCAGTTTTGTGCCGCTTCCCTCCTGTTCTTACTTTCTTAGTTATTAATTGAGATCATGAGAGTCGACGCTTTCAGCAGAGGAGCAGCCCAAGACAAGAAATGCTTGAAGTTCTTCGCCATAAATATTAACAAGCAATATATTATGCATATTATTCTCTAAATACCACATAAAATGTGTTTTTTTTTTCGTGACTTAATCTTAATTTTGCATATGCTTTTAAGTAACATACATTAAATAATAATTGCCATTAAATTGATGGCAGAGGCAGCTTTGGTGCTGTCAATCAAATCAGCGCAAAGCCCTGCTGACATCTTCTGTCTCCCATCACTCCGCAGCTGCCAGGCCATTATTGTTTGCTCTATTCCGAGGGCAGCAGAATCTGCACACGCGGAGCTCTCGGCTCCTTCCACCATCAGCATCCTCTCAGCGGGCTGGCTGCTAAGAGTTGGAGATGAAGCTCCACCATGAGTGTGTGTGTGTGTGTGGGGGGGGGGGTTGTGAAATAATGCAATATTTGCTATTAGATAAAAGGTGAGGGGAAGGTGACAGCCCCCCCCCCCCAGCCTGTGCTGAACTCGAGTAAAGTTGTCTGATCAGCTGGTGTGGACAGACACGAGCAGTGACTTCCACACTCTGCCTCCTACGACATGACCCCTCAAAGAGGGGTCGGCTTCACGTACTGGTCTGAGCAACTTTATCACGTCATAATCACTACCTTGCGTTAGACAGGACGGGTACAATGACAGTTAAAGAGAATGAGGTACCAGTGCATAGAACGACCAAGGCCGTCATTATGACCGTTTTGGATTTTCGGTTTTAATAACGTCGCGAGAGAAAAAAGTTACAGACCTGCCGCTCTCTGAATTCTCCTAAAATTTGCACACATTTGCATTAAAACGAGTTTTCAACCAATTGCACAAAAAAGGTACGATAAGATCTCCCTTAAACGACCATGAGCCGTCAAAATGACCGCTCGTAATTTGCGCGTGATGGCGTGCGCCATGTCAGTATTTGTGACGCGTGTTGGTGGCGTCATTTCCTTCGTGGAGTTCGTTGCTCTGTCCTAGAAACACACTAGCGTCCTCCAGTGGAGAGAAATAGTCTACACTTGATGTGTGGTCATGTCCAACATGTGTGGTTACAGACGCACCATGACTACCACCAGGCGCTGCAGTGTTTACAGGCGTTGGACGGCGGCCATTTTAAATTGTTTGAAAAATAGTATTAAAGTTGTTAAAATGTTAATTTTGGTGTCAGTTAGTTTCATAACAGACACACTAACATATGTAATGCGTTAATATCTCAACTGGGTGTTTATCTTGACACAATATAGAGATTAAAAACCGCGGCGGTCAAAATGACCGCCCACGGTCGTTGTAGTAGTTTTGGTGATGCGGTCGTTGTTTGGGACTGTTTCAATTTGTATTCTCGGTTCTTTTTTTTACATG
Source organism: Lampris incognitus (assembly GCF_029633865.1). NCBI lineage: Eukaryota > Metazoa > Chordata > Actinopteri > Lampriformes > Lampridae > Lampris > Lampris incognitus. The sequence continues at coordinate 68,572,057 of NC_079214.1, forward strand.
TCACGTGTTATAGGCCTTGTTACGTTTGTTAGATTAGCAACATGTGTTTTCCGGTTTGTTTTTCAGGTCATATTTTCACTTTTTCAATGTTGCTATTCAAGCGCGACCACGTCTCTCTGAAGTTTAAACTGTTTAAAAATAGTTTTGAAGTTGTAAAAATGTTCATCTCCGTGTCAGTTAGTTTCCTAACACACATACTAACATATTGTAGTGAATTCAGGGGGGACTGTCCGAGATACCGTCGCCACAACCGGGACGCGAACCCGCATGCCCTGCACCGCAAGCGACAACGTTAACCAGTCGACTAAAGAATCCGACCCGCTAGTCAAGGACCAGCGTGTCTACTTATCCATGCACGTTACAATATGCAATGCGTTAATTGCTCTACTGGGTATTTATCTTGACACAATATAGAGATTAAAAACCGGCGGTCATGCTGACCGCCCGTGGTCGTTTTAGGTAGGAGTGAAAGGCCGGTCGTTCCAGTGTTAACAGCTGGTCTGTTTGACCACACAGGCTCAAAGCGTCTTTAATGACGGGGGAGCACTGATGCCTCCCCCCTTTCCCCTACGCGCGCGCGTACGCACCCGCGCACGCGCACGCCGTGTTTGACGCCCCTCCTTTAGAGGCATGGAAGCATTTCAGGGGACAGACAGATCCTTTGATGTGAGCAATTTCTAACACTAATTATACCAACAGCGTAATAACAATGGAGAGTACCACACTGACTGTCTCTCTACCCTCCCTGTGTTTACATCCCCGACAGCTCCTTGAGCCATATAAGAGCAAACACACACACACACACACACAATTCTCAGTTGTTCGCACCGTAAGTCATAATAACAACAATGCCTGACATCAAAGACAGAAATGATTATGTATTTAGAAATGCTTCGGAGTTGGGAGAGAGAGGCAGGAGACTGTTGTTCCTCCGACTTCCTCCCTGGATTAATTGATGGGCCTGTGAGATCGGCGCTGCTGCATCGCTGCAGGACAGCAGCGGGATCAGCATGTGAACTCCCCTCCTCGCCCGCGGGGGGGGGGGGAGACCGTCTCCTGGTTCCAATCCCCACGGTGTGTTTGTGTGTTTGCGCCTCTGTGTTATCATGTAAATGGAGTCTCGTGTCGCCGCGTTCCACGCGCGAGCTTGACGGCGCTGCGGCAGTTCCGGCACCCAGTCAGTCCCCCCAGTAAACTCGCTTCCCTTTTCCAGCAGACTCAATTCCAGGGATCGGAGGATAACAAGCTTATTTTCTCTGACGTTTGTTCGAATTCTTGTACAGTTGTAGAATACAAAACCCTCAGATGTTCCTAAAAAGAGTCAGGACAACGGTGGTAAATTTTTCATTTGAAATAAGGGGTCTTTCCCCTCCCCACCCCCCCACCTGTTCGACGGTAGAAGAATGGGCCCTGCTGTACTTTTCTAGCTTTCATCATGCAGCCCGGCTATGCGCTTGTGCCTATCTCCCCGTGCATTAGAGGCACATTAATTTTGGAATCACAGCACTCTTCAGGTTCAAATAATGAGCATTTAATTATTGACAGGGGATTAATATTTAACAAAGGTACTGGTGTTTCACTCGGTTGGCCTCATGCAGAGTAGTATTAAGGAGGACTTGAGGTCCCCGTGACCCAGAAACCCACCCCCATCTTCTCTATGCGCCATCCTCCCTTCCTCTCGGAGTCCTCGGCATGGCAGGGCACAGTGCAGGGCCCCCCGCCTGACCGAAGGCATGAGCGTGATGCCAATGGCTGTCTGGGTGAAACGCTGACCGTACGCTGCAGTCCATAAAATGCAGTCACCACAACTTCTTAGGTACATACCACACATTGCATGGTACTTGAACTTGTGAATAACTGGTTTAATGTGCTTATAGATAGTGCACTGACGTGTCACTGACTTACATTTTCTAGCACTAGAACGACCAAGACGGACATTTTGACCGTTTTGGATTTTCAAAGTTTAATAACTTTGTGGACCACAAAAACAAAACCCAGAAACAGACCCGCCGCTCCCTGAATTCTCCAAAAAAATGTGCATATATTTGCATGAAAATAAGTTTTAGATCAATTGTACAGCACAAAGTTACGATCAGATCTACCTCAAACGACCATGAGCGGTCAAAATGGCCGCTCGTAATTTGCGCGTGATGGTGTGCGCCATGTCAGTATTGATGACGTGTGTTGGTGGCGTCATTTCCTTCGTGAAGTTCGTTGCTCTGTCCTAGAAACACACTAGCGCCATCCAGTGGAGAGAAATAGTCTACACTTGCTGTGTGATGATGTCCAACATGTCTGGTTACAGACGCACCATGACTACCACCAGGCGCTGCAGTGTTTACAGGCGTTGGACGGCGGCCATTTTAAATTGTTTAAAAATAGTGTTAAAGTTGTTAAAATGTTAATTTTGGTGTCAGCTAGTTTCATAACAGACACACTGACATATGTAATGCATTAATATCCCAACTGGGTATTTATCTTGACAGAATATAGAGTTTAAAAACCGGCGGTCATTTTGACCGCCCATGGGGCTTGTAGGTAGGCGTGAAATCCCGGTCGTTGTGGAAGCACTTCACACAGGACAGCCCCATGTGCCACACAGGCCAGCACCAAATCCAAGTGTCATACTGCACATTCACCGTACAACACCAACCCCCGGATGGTGTTTGGAAACTGCTGCTTCAGGTCTGTTTTGTGTTTTGGACCCTGTGGTCAGGTGCCTCCACCTGCATTTGGGTGTGGTTGGTTACACTCTACGAACGTTACTGTGATATTTACAATAAGTGACTGGCAGCTGGTGGCCAGGAGGCTGTAATTGAGTTGACCGGTATAACCCTGTGAAGTAGTGACAGAACCACTGGCCCTGCTGCAGTCTCGCAGTACACTGCTGTGTTTCAGAGTACAGTCGCGCGCTGAAAAATGCGGTGTTCACAGCATATTACCGTATTGTAATTATAGCCGCGGTATCATGGGTTTGGGAAAATTTGTAAGTTTGTACAATTTGTAAAATGTTTTTAGAGTTTCTAAAAAACCCTTTTCATTCCCTCTGTCCTCGTTATTTTAAACCCCTGCCCAGCCCATATAATTAACATGTGCCACATCCACCCCCCCCCCACCCCATGTCTTGTAAATTGCAACCAACACGGGCAAAGCTGGAGGCTTCGGATGCGTTTTTAAAAACAACAGTAACACTAGAAACCATAAAACAGTGAACATTTCATTATGGTTGTGACATGAACAATGTCACAAAATACGTGGTGATGCTGGTCACGTGGCTCGGGCCCTGGGCTGTTCCGGGTGGCGTCTGGACTCTGCTTGGCACCCTGCTCATCGTAGTCTTCATACATTGTATACGTCCATTATACTTCTGTTATCCTCTTTCAACGTTGTATTGTGTGAATTGTGTAAACACGACATCATTGCACGTCTTGGGAGAGAGATCCTCCTCTGGTGCTCTCCTGAGCTTTCCTCCTGTTGTTCCTCCCTGTTGAAGGCGTTATAGGGACTTGCTCCTTAGCCGATGCAAGGGTCCAAGGACAGGATGCTGTGCTGCTGTTAAGCCCCCTAAGGCAGATTCATGATTTGTAATATTGGGCTATACAAATAACATTGACTTGTTCAGTCAACTACAAGTCAGCTAAAGTCCTTCTCAATCTTGCCAAGTTGTAAAATACTGTTTGACAAATACTAAACTCTTTTTTGCATCATCATGAATGTATAAAAAAAAACACGTGCCCCATATAAAAGCAAAATGAACAGGAAACTAGCAGTTACAAATGAGAACTTTTGTCTAAGCTAACGTGGTGATGTATTAGGTGGTGGGTTGGTTGGTGTCAGCAAGAGCCCTGGAAACAAAGATGAACACGTTTCATTAGCAAGGAAGTTCATTATCTTGAAGTGTATTACCACCTTCAATGCAAAGCCAAACCTCTTATGAACACCTCACCTACATCTCGTCATTCCGCCAGTCGGTCCGTGAGAAGTCCCTGCTTGAAGGACATGACATGGGGGCTCATAGCGGAGATCTTCTGCAGGACCACCCTGCCAGTCCCGCCTCACCTGTGCCTCGGCATTGCACGTGCTGGAATCAGAATTAATCCTGACTAGGAACCTATTAAAATGGGAAATGAATGTTAATATTTAGAAACACTGACTTGCGTTGAACGTGCACATCAGGACCAGCCCTACTGAGGCTAGACCAGGTTTTCGGAAACATAAGCCACTTGATCACTGCAAGGACACATGTTTTTTGTGCCACCTGCTCCAAGTGTGAGGAATAACATGATTGGACAAGGGAATACTTGCGGCATGACAGGATTCCCCCCCTTTTTTTCTCCCCAATTGTATCCGGCCAATTACCCCACTCTTCTGAGCCGTCCCGGTCTCTGCTCCGCCCCCTCTGCTGATCCGGGGAGGGCTGCAGACTACCACATGCCTCCTCCCATACATGTCGAGCCGCCAGCCGCTTCTTTTCACCTGACAGTGAGGAGTTTCACCAAGGGGATGTAGCGCGTGGGAGGATCACACTATTCCCCCCCCAGTTCCCCCTCGCCCCCTGAACAGGCGCCCCGACCGACCAGAGGAGGCGCTCGTGCAGCGACCAGGACACGTACCCACATCCGGCTTCCCACCCACAGACACGGACAATTGTGTCTGTAGGGACGCCTGACCAAGCCGGAGGCAACATGGGGATTCGAACCGGCGATCCCCATGTTGGTAGCAACGGCATAGACCGCTACACTACCCAGACGCCCATGACACTTTTTAAATCTCTAATATGCCATTGAAAATGCTCAAATACGTTTGAAAAAGAAATGCCGACCCAAAGCTACAGTCATCAGTTCTGCATGCCAGTTCAGCTCCTTCAATGTGCCTTTGTGCCACTGGTTTAACATTACCTTTCTCCTTGTGGAATTGGTCCTCAAGTGCATGAAGTCACATACAAGTAACAGGACGCTGTTCCCCGACGCAAAAATCTGAAGTTCGCACGATTTCTGTGTATCTAAACACAGCAAATACAGAAACTAGAGCTGCACAGTGCTTGCAGGTGTTTTGATGGGGTATGATACAGGATCGCTAGTAACCGAGCATATTTCCGCCGGCTGCGGGAGTCGACCCGGGGTGGTACTGCCCCACGAGGCGACACCGCTAACCGCTCGACTAGAGGGGGCCGACCCCCTGGCGATCGGCCAGGGAGACTTTCTGTAGGTTACACTAGCTATCCAAAGGAGTTGAATCAAGTGCAACTGGACTTGGTATAGATCTGTGAAGACGTTTCGCCTCTCATCCAAGAGGCTTCCTCAGTTCGTGCCTTTCTGACCTGACCAAGCTAGTCTGACTGGCTGGTGATGAGACTCAGAATTTATCCTCTAGGAGTCGTTGTCAGAGCTATAGATATGCGTGGCTCTTTGTGATCCGATGTTTACCAATGCCCGTCGTTAACAGAGCCATAGATATGCGTGGCTCTTCTGTGTACCGATGTTTGGCCGCGCCCGTCGCCATCAGAGTTATTGATTTGCATTTGTTTAGCAGCGACGGTGGTTGGGGGTGGTAGTTTCGACTTCATAGTTCAGTGGTCATGAGAGTGGTTGGAGCCGTTAGTGAGCGACTGTTGTTCTTGGAGGTTAGGCTTCTTGAGTCTCCTGGGTAGAGATGAAAGGACGGCATTGTACGTGGGAGAAAGGTGGTGTGGCAGACCTCCTCCTCTGTTGAGGGATGGTTTTTCCAGTTTCACATAGATGGCTTCCTTCACCCCTCTTTCAAACCATCTATCTTCCCTGTCCAAAATGTGTACGTTGCTGTCCTGGAAGGAGTGTGTCTTCTCCTTTAGGTGTAGATAGACTGCTGAGTCTTGTCCTGAGGAGTGTGGCCTTCTGTGTTGGGCCATCCGTTTGTGTAGTGGTTGTTTGGTTTCTCCTATGTACAGGTCAGTGCAATCCTCACTGCATTGTACAGCATACACCAGATTGCTTTTCTGGGTGTGTGGTACACGGTCTTTGGGATGAACCAGTCTTTGTCGGAGTGTGTTGCTGGGTTTGAAGTTTACCGGGATGCGGTGTTTGTTGAAAATTCTCTTGAGTTTCTCAGAGACCCCAGAAACATACGGGATGACTGTGCTAGTCCTTCTGTTCCTCTTCTCCTCGTCGCTCACCCGGTTGGTCTTTCTGGAACGTGTTGCAGTTTTCACAAAGGTCCAACTGGGGCAGCCGCAGGTTTTTAACACAAACGGATGGCCCAACACAGAAGGCCAAACTGCTCAGGACAAGACTGGAAGGATAATGATATTTTCATCCATGCTCAGGGCTGTCACGCCCCTAAGCAGCGTCTGCGACACCGCCTATCTCCCACTTAGAAGGCCGTCCTTTCATCTCTACCCAGGAGACTCAAGAAGCCTAGCCTCCAAGAACAACAGTCGCTCACTAACGGCTCCAACGACTCTCATGACCACTGAACTATGAAGTCGAAACTAATACCTCCAACGACCGTCGCTGCTAAACAAATGCAAATCAATAGCTCCGATGATGACGGCCAAACATCGGTACACAAAAGAGCCACTCATATCTATGGCTCTGTTAGCGATGGGCGTTGGTAAACATCGGATCACAAAGAGCCATGGACATCTATAGCTCTGACAACGACTCCTAGAGGATAAATTCTGAGTCTCATCAGCAGCCAGTCAGACTAGCTTGGTCTAGCCAGAAAGGCACGAACTGAGGAAGCCTCTTGGATGAGAGGCGGAACGTCTTCACGGATATATACCAAGTCCAGTTGCACTTGATTCAACTCCTTTGGAGAACCATGACCTGGATGAATGAGAACATTTACACTAGCTAGCTAACATAAGAACCGATTCAAAGTTAACGTCAACGCTAAGAAAAGCGATTTATCGTTGGCGATGCGGTACTTGCAGATTTCCTAAATGGGAATGGCATTGGAATGGCTTGTTTGTGCGCTGCTCAACACAGCAGGAAAAAAACATTACAATTATCATACGTGTATATCAAATAATCATAACCCACAAGAAGGGCTTTTTCTTTTGATCTGCCCCAAACATTTTTATCAATGATTCGGTTTTTACTATTGTTAGTCAATATATTAAAGGGACAGTTCACCCCCAAATCAAAAATAAATGCTGCTCCTGATACCTGTAGTGGTGTTTATCCATCTAGATGGTTTTGGTGTGAGTTGCCGAGTTTTGCAGATATCAGCCATAGCGATGTCTGCCTTCATTCAAAAATAATGGCAGTGGATGGCCCTCAGCTTGTGTTCTGCAAAACCCAACAGCAACGTCTCTTTCCAGAAATCATGACCCGGTTACTCAAAATAACCCCCAGAACCTTGTTGTGAGCAGTTTCGTGTAGGTGTAGTTCGGTCTAAGAAAATAGTTCCTACACAAAACTGCTCACAACAAGGTCTGTGGATTTACAGTTGATTACTAGGATTTTCCACCGAACAGTAATTTATTTACCAGAATATACAGTGCTCCACACACTCACACACACACACATTTGATGTAATGTACTGTGCACAACACAGTAACTTAATATTACAGTGCAGTTCTGTACAGAAACTCTGTATTGTGTTGTCATGCAGGCTGTTGTTGTCCACTATTGTATTGCTAAAGATCCATGTGATCAGAACAACGTCCACGTGGCAGTAGCTCTGTTTCAATCCCAGTGTAGTTGCTTGTATTTGTGAGGATCATGCAGAACAGCAAATCCTACAAGAATCACGCAGAAGCGGATTGACACTGTAAACTCATCTTGATCTCTGTCAGCACTGAGTGTGGCTCACCGCTGCAGTATCACCCCTTCACATGAACACATATCTGCCCCTAGTGTTGAGTCATTATGTCCTAAGTAGCCGTTTGTTTCCATATAGTGCAAAGCAATATCATGACATAATACATGGCGACGTACACATAGTAAGTAAACTTGTTAATATATCTGGCGCTGAGAATTGTCAGGCTGCTTCCGGTGTGGGAAGATGGCGGCGCGAATTCACATTTGGGGCGCCTCACCCAGGGGCGTCAATTCCAAGAAGCCAAGCTATGGCAGAGTCAGATGACGTCACATCCGACATCACGTGACATCAAATCAAGTCCCTCAAATTCTCATTCCAGCTCAACCATGTGGCTCTGTGTCGGTAGTTAGCTACAACAACCGTTTACTTTATTTATACAATCGCGTCACCCTAATACAGTCAGAGCCTTGACTGATCCACCTCGACAGTCCTCATCGCCCGCAACGGAATCCGTATCCCCCGCCACAGGGGGAACGCCTCGGCCCTGCTACAGATTATAATATGGCAAGGATGTATTATTGTTTTTCATGTTTTTCAAAGTGAAACTTTTTTTCGCAAAATTAAAGATGGCTACTAAAAATAAAAAAATGGTCACCAGTAAATGGACCAAACCCCGCTGGATAAAACCACACAGTCAACAATTCATTTAAAACACTGAGAAATGTGTAATTGAAATATATTGTGGTGAATTAGGGGGGCAGCCCGGGAACCGTCGCCACAGCCGGGACGCGAACCCGTATCTCCCACTCCGCAAGCGACAACGTTAGGTTGGAGTGGGAGATACGGGTTCGCGTCCCGGCTGTGGCGGTTCCCGGGTTGCCCCCCCCCCCCCCCGCATTTCGCTACATTGGTGTCAGAAGTGAGCTGGTGAGGTCATCGGAAGTGCGTGCACCCAGAGGCGTGAGGGAGTCGGAGGAGGGTAGTGTAACGTGCATGGATAGGTAGACACGTTGGTCATGCACTAACGGGTCGGGCCCTTTAGTCGAGCGGTTAGCGATGTCTCCCGCGGTGCGGGCGATACGGGTTCGCGTCCCGGCCGCGGCAGTTCCTGTGGTTGCCTCCCGAATTCGCTACAATATTATTTCAAGCTGTCAAGGTATACCTTGCCGTACCCAAGAGACCCCCCTGGCCTCACCCAGCACCGTCCATGCAAGGTTTTTGTCCACGTCTAAGTTTTGTCTTTGTTATCTGGCTGGGAGAGCTGGTGCTGGATCAGCTGGGGGAGCGGGGCGGGCTAAGCTAACTGCTAGCCCATGCAGACCGGCAGTTCCGATAACACCGAGGGCGGTCTTGCGGCCTCACCTGGCGTTGACTGTGGTGGTTTTGATGTGGTCGTGAGGAGTGCGGGGAGGTGTGTCGAGGGTGTCTGGCTGGGAGAGCTGGCGCTGGATCGGCTGGGAGAGCTTGATCTGCTTCGTCCGATGGGCCCGGGGACCACGGCCCCTGCCCGGAGCTGCGCCCGAGGAGGAAACGGCGAGGGCGGTCTGACAGGACGCGGAAGCGGGGCGGGCTAGGCTAACTGCTAGCCCATGCAGACCAGCGGTTCCAACAGTCTTCCTGGCTGGTGTTCGTTCCCTTGGACAGTGATTTTTTGTTTAGTTTGGGTATGTGTGTTAGTGTGGATATGTGTGTTGGTGTGGGTTTGTGTGTTGGTGTGGGTATGTGTGTTAGTTTGGGTATGTGTGTTAGTGTGGGTATGTGTGTTAGTGTGGATATGTGTGTTAGTTTGGATATGTGTGTTAGTTTGGATATGTGTGTTAGTGTGGATATGTGTGTTAGTTTGGATATGTGTGTTAGTTTGGGTATGTGTGTTAGTTTGGGTATGTGTGTTAGTGTGGATATGTGTGTTAGTGTGGGTATGTGTGTTAGTTTGGGTATGTGTGTTAGTTTGGATGTGTGTGTTGGTGTGGGTATGTGTGTTAGTGTGGGTATGTGTGTTAGTGTGGGTATGTGTGTTAGTGTGGGTATGTGTGTTAGTGTGGATATGTGTGTTAGTGTGGGTATGTGTGTTAGTTTGGGTATGTGTGTTAGTGTGGATATGTGTGTTAGTGTGGATATGTGTGTTAGTGTGGGTATGTGTGTTAGTTTGGATATGTGTGTTAGTTTGGATGTGTGTGTTGGTGTGGGTATGTGTGTTAGTGTGGGTATGTGTGTTAGTGTGGGTATGTGTGTTAGTTTGGATATGTGTGTTAGTGTGGATATGTGTGTTAGTGTGGGTATGTGTGTTAGTTTGGATATGTGTGTTAGTTTGGATGTGTGTGTTGGTGTGGGTATGTGTGTTAGTGTGGGTATGTGTGTTAGTGTGGGTATGTGTGTTAGTTTGGATATGTGTGTTAGTTTGGATGTGTGTGTTGGTGTGGGTATGTGTGTTAGTGTGGGTATGTGTGTTAGTGTGGGTATGTGTGTTAGTTTGGATATGTGTGTTAGTGTGGGTATGTGTGTTAGTGTGGGTATGTGTGTTGTTGTCTTTGTGTTGTGCTGTTGTGGGCTGGGGGAAACGACAAAGTGTTCCTGATTCCTGAATAATAGCCAAAACTTGTCCTTTTTAGTTGGTTCATAAACTCTTAAAGATGTCAACAACTGACTTGTGGATGCTACATGACGTGGCTAGCGTTACATAGCATTTCTTCAGACCGGGGGTATTGCTGATGTATCTCAGCCCAGACGGGTTTTAATTATATAGTGAGGTAAAGCAGTTTGAAGCGGTTCTATTTTATGCTCAGTAGAAGCCTGCTCGTTTCCCTCTCTACTACGGCACTGTTCATTGTCACAGCATTTCCTGAATTATTTCGTTTTTCAGATAAAACTAATGTCTGAAAGTCATAGCCGTTCCAGCTGAACTGTCAGAGTGCCCCTTGCCGCTGGCATTATTTCATCCCAGATCAGTGTGGTTTGAAGTTTGATGCTGGTTCCTGTGCTTCCCTGGGCTACTGAGAGATCTAATGGAGGAGTCTTGTGAATGCTGCCTTTTAACTCCAACCCCCCCCCCCCAGACTGCACTGTGACGCTTGGCTCTATGTAGGATCACGTGTACAATCACAAAGGAGATAGATAGATAGATAGATAGATAGATAGATAGATAGATAGATAGATAGATAGATAGATAGATAGATAGATAGATAGATAGATAGATAGATAGATAGGTCATGTGTGTGTGTGGGGGGGGGTAATAAGAAGCTCTGGGCATGGGCCTCAGGGAAAGAACCGTTTGTGTCGAGGAAAAGTTTCCCTTCTTCCTGCCTACATCACCATCACTTATCCCTCTGTCTCCCTGAGGATGGGTGGGCCCTCAACTTCTCAGGAGTTGTCAAGGAGGAAAAACTTCCCTCTAAAAACAAGGTGACAAACAGTGACAATTTGTTTGTCAAGGACTGCTTGTCCTTGAGAAAAGACACATGGAAATATCAATATTTGATTGTCATAGTGACGGGATACGTATATGTTTTGCTCTGTGCAGTGATTCCCAAACTGTGGTGGTACACGAGGCTCTACCTGGTGGTACACAAAGGCCTTGCTGAAAGGCCTAACAACTGCATTCCAACTGGCCCAAGTCCTTAAAACAAAAAACAAAAATTATTTCATTTCATTTTATTACAGAAAACAGGTATTACATATACACATCACATTACAATGATGTAAAAATTAGCTGTTAATCATTTAAATATTTTAGAAATAAAATTTGCCTGTGCTTAGCCATGTAAGGTAACATGACGTCACATCTGATATATCATGAACTAGTAAAGCAGACCTTGACCTTGACACAGTCAAATTTGGGCTCCTCAGTTGTCGATTTTAGCTAAAATTATTAGCCTGTTGTGATTAAGTACAGCAAACAAATAGATGCAGACAGGGGCAGATTTAGTCATTCTGGTGCCTAAGGCAAACACAGGAATGGGGCCTGTCCTGTCACATAGTTGACCTGAGGTACGTTTTACTGAGTTTCAGTGATGGGAAACTTCTCTTACCTGACGCTGTCACAGGGAGAGTGAGAAGAAGTATGTGAGCTATACTCAAATTTGGATAGATGTCAAGGATATTCTCCTTACATATCTATATATAATTAAGCATCTCGGATGATGGTGAAATATGTGTGGAGAAGGATCTAACTGCACCCTTTACCTCAAGCTTCAGGTCCTCTGCATCACTATCATTCATTCTCTGCTCCAATCTGTAGCAGCGTTCATCCAGCTTCCCTCCCTGATCAGTGCTTCTCATTATGTCAATGGAGGGGAGAAATCCATACAGCTCATAGAAGGTTTCCATGTGTGAAAATCTCTAATGAGATAAGGGCTGTTTCTATAAGAGGCAGGAAAAACTTTTGACGAGCTCTTCTGCAGTTGACTGGGTTTGCTGTCTTCCTTCATACTCAAACTGTCTACTTATTCTTCTCTGACACACCTCTGCCAGCTCATCTCCACCTCAAGCCTCTCTGCTATCTCCCTGGCATCTGTTTTGGTGGAGCTGAATCCTTGGTGTAAAAATTCCTGCAGGAATTCTGTCACTGCCCTGATTTCTTTCCTCACTGTCTTGATTGAAACTTTGGGACTCTGCAGGATCTTGCTAACTTTATTTATTTGGAACAACACATTGTACCACACAATGGTTGTTACCACAAAAGGCCATCTCTGTATTTCCTGGCAGATCCTTCCAGCTGTTGAGACAACATCCGCATCCTGCTTCTCTGTGGCATACTCCTTTAGAGCAGTCAACGCCTTCACGATTTCAGACAGCTGCTAGCAAACAACTTAATAGCTTCAACCCTACACTCCCAACAATGCTTTCAGTGTAAAGTTCTTGACATGTTCTGAGAGAATGGTCCAGCAGTGAACTGAGGAGCTGAACAGAGTGTAAAGTCGCTGTAACAGACCAAAGAAGCTGACAGATGTCACGGATGACTTGGCTGCATCACCAACAACAAGGTTCAGTATGTTACTTCCATAAGGAACATATAACACCATGCTGTTTAGTTCCAGCACTCTCATTTGTACCCCCTGATATTTACCCTGCATGTTACTCCCATTATAATGTGAGTTATAAGACTGGCCTCGACAGTTTGAAAGATCCAAACCTAGTGTTTGTAGGTGCTCTAAAATGACTCACACAAGCTTTTTCCTTTTGTGTCAAGTGCCTGAAGAAAACCAACAAAGTGCTCATGAATGGTCTCAAAATTTACAATTCATAGCACCACTGATAGCTGCTCAGTGTAACTGCATTCTGGAGTGCAGTCCATGATTACTGCATAATAACTGGCTTTCTTTACTCTTTCTACAATTGCATCAGTTGTACATTTTGCCACAAGGGAAATTGGTTCATTTTGAATATGCTTGCTTAAATAAGTGTCTCTTTGCACTTTTGCCTGAATTCTCCTCAAATTCTCTCATGACTGGGCCAAACTTAGCCATCAGTTCTACTTGCCCAAGGAAATTTCCACTGCCAGACTCAAACAACCTTTCTGAGTGGTCACAAAATGCAAGATTACGCTCTGCCAGATGGTTCACAATTGCAATTAACCCCACTTGCCACTAACACAATAATACTGTTCAAATTATCCTACCTTTTTAAAGAGCTTCTGTTTCAATATATTTGCCCTGCCACTAATAATAAGTCAAGTCAAGTAGGTTTTATTGGTCCCCAGAGGGGCAATTGTTGTGTAGCAGCGGCAACATTTAAACACACAAATGCTTCACAGAACACATGAGGCAAATAAATACAAATAAGTACAACATGTAGTGAGGGGAACAAAGCCAACGAGAAGCAATGCAACAGTAAACAGTGTTAACGGTGTTTATCGAAGTGGAGCTGGTATTACCTTTTACTGTTGGAGTTTAGCAGTGAAATGGCTCAGGGAATGAAGGAGTGTTTGAATCTACTGGTTTTGACTACTGGGTATTTGAAGCAGGAACCAGAAGGCAAGGTCTGAAACTCTAGGTGCAGGAGTGGGTGCTGTCAGACAGGATGGATTCTGCTTTCCTTAACATCCGCTTGTTATATAATTCAGACAGACTTTTCTGTCGGATACCTGTGATGCTACTGCAGACATTGATCACCTTTGTTTGTGCATTTTTCTGTTTAAGATTGAGAGAGGCATACTAACCCATAAAAGAAAAAGTAATAACCGACTCAATAAAAGATATGTAGAACAAAGTCAACGGGGGTCTGTCAACACTGAACTTAGCCAGCTTTCTCAGACAAAAAAAGTTGCTGCTGGCTTTTTTTGCATAGCAAATTGCTATTACAATCCAAGTTCAGCTGGTTATCAATTATGGTGCCCAAGTACTTGTATGACTCAACAATTTCAACCTTCTGACCATTAGTCTTTGTGTTGACCAGGTTGGAGGGATTACATCTAAAGTCTTTGCTCTTAGTCACATTTAATTCCAAAAAGGCTTCCTGACACCATTTGCAGAAATAGTCTATGACAGGACCATGGGACATTTCATTGTCCTTCAGCAGGCTCACTATCACTGTGTCGTCTGCAAATTTCACAATGTGATGATTTTTGAACTCACTGCAGCAGCCATTAGTGTACAGGATGTATAGGAGAGGAGAGAGGACAGGGCCCTGAGAGGAGCCGGCTGATGTGGAAATCAAGTCAGAAAGGTGTCCATTCACTCTCACTCTCTGAGATCTGTTGGTGAGGAAGTCCAAAATCCACCCAACAATGTTGGTGTCCAACCCGAAACGTTCCACAAGCTTCTGCACTAGCAGGTGAGGCTGTGCGGTATTGAAGGCTGACGAGAAGGTTCTTACTACCCTCTAAGTGATTCTGAATGACGTTAAGCAGAGTTATGGTTGCATCCTGAACCCCCCTGTTGGTTCGATATGCAAACTGTAACGGGTCGAGAAGATGCTCCGTCCTGTCCGGAAGTTTCTTTAAAATCAGTTTTTCAAATGACTTCATGACAAGAGGTTAAAGCTACAGGCTTATAGTCATTCAAGGTCTTAGGATGGCTCTTTTTTTTTGCAATGGGAACTACTGTAGATTGTTTCCATAGACTGGGCCGTTTTGACGACAAAGTGACATATTAGAAATATAATTGAAAATAGGGCCTATTTGAACAGCACAGTGGGACATCAGACAGCTACTAATGTTATTGGGGCCAGGGCTTGTTCCTGCAATGTGTAAAAGTTTTCACAACACTCTGTACAGAAAAGAAAGAGACAATTTGACTTGTTTTCAGTAGATTGTGTTTTAAAACAGCAGTTTCGTTACCAAAATCATTATCAAACTCCTGCGCTAGAGCCAGAGCTGATGAAAAGCCATCTAAAGCCACCCTTTTCTTTGCTTTGTCATTTAAACCAACCATCGTTCTGACACTGTCCCAGGCTGAGCCTAAATTGTTGTTGCTCAGTTTGTGCTCAACCTTTCGTTTGTATCCCAATTTAGCCCTCTTAATGTCCCGTTTAATTTCCTCTTGTAGAAGTCATCTCAGACAGTTTACCTTGCTTGAATGCACGTTTCCTCTGGTTAAATAGCACTTTACGGTTTTTGGTCCCCCAGGGTTTGTTATTAGGATAAATCTTGACTACCTTCTCAGGGACAGTGGTGGGTCAAGAGATTTTTTCCTGGGGTGGCAAAGAGGTGGCAAGACTGTGTCCCAGAGGTGGCAGCTGCCACCCCTTGCCACCCTGTAGATCCGCGCCTGTGAGGGGGAGGGGGGATTCTAAATCGGCGACTTCTGTTTGAGATGAGTTTGGTGCGGGTCTCATTGACCTTCACCATGCATGAACATAAAATATACTTTAAAAACATATTATCTGATTTATAAATGGGGTGGCAACAGGGGTGGCAAGACTGTGTCCCAGAGGTGGCAGCTGCCACCCCTTGCCACCCTGTAGATCCGCCCCTGCTCAGGGATGACAATGTCCTCGCAGTATGAGACCCATGAGCTGACACCCATGAGCTGACAACTTCTGCGATTTCATTAATGTCCCGCGATGATTCGATGAACTCATCCCACGCCGTGCAGTCCAGACAGCCTTGCAACGTCAACGATGCCTCCTCTGACCAGCATCTCACCTTCCTGGTGAGCACTTTCCCCCTCTGTAGGCATGTGCGGTGTGTTGGTAGAAGGTGCACACAATTGTGGTCAGCTGTACGCAGCGGGGAGAGTGAGAAGGATCGGTAGGCTCCTTTGGTAGAACTACAACACTGGTCCAGTATTTTGCCATTCCTGGTTGGGCAAGACACATATTTATGAAAGCTCCTAAGACATTTGTCCAGTGAGCAGTGGTTGAAGTCTTCCAGAATTAAGTTGGGAGCATCAGGAGAGAGAGAGAGAGAGAGAGAGAGAGAGAGAGAGAGAGAGAGAGAGAGACTGTAGTTTCTGCACTGTCTGCGTTATCAGGTCTGAAGCTACTATGCTCTCGTTTGCCTCCGGGTGAACATATCACCACAGTCACAAAAATCTGCAGGAACTCCCGGGGCAGGTAGAACGGACACAGAAACAGAAAGCAGTTCAGTATCCTTGGTGCATAGTCTCTCTCTTACTGTTGTGTTTCTGCCCCAGCGTTCATGTATGTACGAGCAAACTCCACCACCCCGCTTTTACCGGACATTTCAAACCGTTGAACCGTGGGTATGGGTGCTCCAAACCCGTCTGTCCCCAGCTCCGCGCTGGCGTCCCTCTCTCCGAGCCACGTGTCTGTCACGGCCAGGATGCGGGCTTCTTTAAACTCGTGCTGGTAGCGGATATGAGCCGGAAGCTCGTCGGTGTTCTTCCGGAGGGACCGCGCGTTAGCCAAGGTAACGTAGGGCAGCGGGATGCGACACAAAGAATGGCGCTTCGCACGTTCACGCACACCACCCTTCCGACCACGCGTCCTTACAGTATCCCGACGAGGCGTGCTGGAAGGACCCCTTCTACTGAACTGACGATCGAATTCATCAAGGTTTGGGAAAGTTGGGTCCAGAGGTGGTTTGCGCTCGACGGGTGGTTGAATTGAAGTAGGAAGTCTCTGGTGTACCGAATCCTGTTCGGTTTGGAGTCAACGCGCAAACCTTCAGGCCCGTCGCCATCAGTTTTCTTTTTTACATTTATTTCTGATTTTTCCCTTTTTTCTCCCAATTTAGTGGCCAATCGATCCCTATTTTAATTCAAACACCCACCCTCGTACCGCATGCGTTCGCCAACTGCATCTCTGCGGCCGGCAGTCTGGAAGGAGCCGCCTTGTCACGGAAGTGGGGAGGCGTCTCCAGGCCGAACCACTGCTTCCCCCCCCCCCCACACACAGAGACGCATTCATGTGACGAACACAAGTCGACTCCGCCCCCCTCCCCAAGACAGTGCTGCCAATATTGCTGCTACATCGAGTCCGGCCATAGTCGGATCTGACGAGACCGGGACGCGAACCCCCAGTCCCCAGTGGGCAACTGCATCGACACAAAGCCGATGCTTAGACCGCTACACCACCGCGGACTACCGTCGCCATCACTGTTTCGCCAATGTGTTATTCTCATATTACGTCAGATATCACGTGACGGCAACCCATCCGCCATGTTGGGGGCCAGCGGCTCCAGTCCATAGGACGCCGTGTGGCTCCTCCCACTGCGCCACGCTGAACGTGTTCTGATCGGCCCGAGTGACAGAAGGTGTTTCAAGGTGGGATTCATACAGAACCGCCGCCGTGGCTCGTGTTTTACAACGCGTACTTTCTGCGCTGTTTGGTGGTTCGGATCTGACCCTTTGCGCCGTTAGGCCGGGACGTTGTGAACTTTATTTTACAAACTGTTTTTCGAAGAGCGGATCACAACGGCCATGTTTCATGTCCTTACGTTTGTCCGATTCTCGCTTAAAATGTCGATCTTGTAAACAGATGGACAACGAGGACTTCGGAGTAACCAGTGGTTGCTATGGACAACGAGGACTTCGGAGTAAACAGTGGTTGCTATGGACAACGAGGACTTCGGAGTAAACAGTGGTTGCTATGGACAACGAGGACTTCGGAGTAAACAGTGGTTGCTATGGATAACGAGGACTTCGGAGAAAACAGTGGTTGCTATGGGCAACGAGGACGTCGGAGTAAACAGTGGTTGCTATGGACAACGAGGACTTCGGAGTAAACAGTGGTTGCTATGGACAACGAGGACTTCGGAGTAAACAGTGGTTGCTATGGACAACGAGGACTTCGGAGTAAACAGTGGTTGCTATGGACAACGAGGACTTCGGAGTAAACAGTGGTTGCTATGGGCAACGAGGACGTCGGAGTAAACAGTGGTTGCTATGGACAACGAGGACTTCGGAGTAAACAGTGGTTGCTATGGACAACGAGGACGTCGGAGTAAACAGTGGTTGCTATGGACAACGAGGACGTCGGAGTAAACAGTGGTTGCTATGGACAACGAGGACGTCGGAGTAAACAGTGGCTGCTAAGGTCGAGCCGTCCTCCAACATGGCGGAGCTGTTCCTTGTCGACGCAAAGCCAGGTGATTGAGGGTAACCACTATAAGCGCAGCGGTCCACTCCGCGTTCCTGAGCCATAACATAGTGAAGGTCGAGCAACAATGATAAACGATGGCTTAAAGAAAACAAGTTTAAGAAAAGATAACTTAATAGACGCCATATAAACAAAAACCAAACGCATGCGCGCCGCTTGCTGCTGGTGGCGTGCGTGCGCATGCGCCCATCGGTATAACGGGGCCGTATGATCCGTATAACGGGGTAGCAGGGAGGGTGGTGTTGGATTTTATGCGTATGTTTTGTTGGATTTCATTGATTTGGTGGGGGTGGGGGTGGGGGGGGGGTCTGTAGGCTGGAAGCCATGCCGAAGCCTACACATGACCTCAGTATGTTCTGCCTTGTATTTTAATTTTTCATTCTTATCCTCTTGGCTTCTATAGAGTTCGATGGGTTTGCGAAATATTTCATGTCCCTATCGGTATGTTGTATATGTTGTATTCTGAATGTTTTTTTCTATAAGATAAAAGAGGGGGGTCGGGGGGGATCCGTGTAATGATGGTTCCCTAGCAGGGATGAGGGCTTTTCTCTGGCCCTCCAGGCCAGCATTCACAGCGGGCTCCGGTCGCTGTGTGCAAATGTATTTAAAATGCCAGTGCAGTTTACTGTGGGGGCGTGGGTGTAAATCAGGGCAGGGAACTCCTAAGTGCTCCAGCCGGGCCCCCTCGTAGCGTTACTGCATATATTCTACCAGCGCCGCAACTCACCTACACAAACCGGCATCTTAATTAAAGCCCAGGAATCCCGTGAACAACTTTTATTGGTTTTGGAGAAATATGGGCTTGCTCTGCAGGCAGGAAGGTCACAAACTCCCCCATTGTTATGTGCTGCAGAATGCCACAAAGCATATTGTATCCATATTTAGCGGGGGTTTTTTCGCAGTGTGTTTTTGCAATAAACACAGAACCCGGAATCCCGAGTCCGTCTCCACCCTTCCTATAAGGCTTATTCTGTCTCTGCGACGGCATGATAGCTAATTCATCCCAAACCTCACAAGCAAGCCTCCTGCCTTGCTTCTGACAGCTGAGAAATGTCATTACAGGCCATAATGAAGAATGAAATCAGTTATAGCATTGCCACACGCCCAGAATTTAATTAGCACCTCTGAAGGTCAGCTCAAATGGTTTCCCCATGATGTTTTCTTGTGAGCACAATGTTTGGTTGTAAATCTACTTCATCTCCGAATTTGCATGGGAAACATGGCACAAGAGGGGGGAAAAAAAGAAAGAAAAGGTCACGAAATTGGCCAAAAATTTAGTATGTTTGTAACTTCTGAATGGCCAGAGATAAGCAGGGACTTAACAAAGGCAACTGATAAGGCATTGAGATTAAAATGAGGTGGAGAGAAAAGCCCCTTTATCATGCAGACCCATACCTACACACAATGTACAATTAGAGCTCCTGCTCTGGTGTAAGACACCGCACAAATGTTGTATCAATTTTCAGATCATTTAGTCCTTTCATATGCATTTGGCCTTGGCTGGAACAGCGGGTATTAAAGCTGGATGAAGATGAAAATAGAAGCAAGGAGGGGGGGGGGATGGAGTCATGCAAATCACTTTTGTTATTGCACTGTGATTTTTATTTGAATTGTAAGTGATCTGCCTTTTAGCTACAGCTGTCAGGCCTCATTAATGTGCATTATAAATTGCATCAAAGTGCATAAGGCTGCGTGTGATTAATTTATACAGCTCTTTACGTAGGAGGAAGCTGTGCAGGTGCTGAGGACTGTAATGACTTGGTCTGAGTGGCGCTGCCACTTTGGGTCCTCAGCATTCTGTACTGTGTGCGTGCATGTGTGTGTGTGTCTGTGTGTGTGTGTGTGTCTGTGTGTGTGCCAGCTCTGGCATGTGTCTGTCACACTACCTCTGGATTTTAGGGACCGGAGGACAGAGATGATACGCTCATATCCATGGACTACCACGGTGTTGAGCATAATTCCAGAAATGCTCTCCTTTCCATAATGCCAATCAGTCATGCCCTGATTGAAGTCAATAAGTGATTTCAACCTCATGTCTTTTCCAATCAGCACATGTAGCCACGGTATAGAGGCTGTATGAGATGAGGTTTGGTCTTGGTGTCCACACAGAGTCTTACTGTCCTAATGATATCTAACGATCACGGATGAATAGACGGGTCGGACCCTTTAGTCGACTGGTTAACGTAGTCGCCCGTGGTGCGGGAGACCCAGGTTTGCGTCCCGGCTGCAGCGGTTCCCGGCTGCCCCCCTGAATTCGCTACATTTGGCTTCCCGTCAGGGAATCAAACCCTGCTCTCCCACGTGACAGGCGGGAATACTGACCACTAATCAAATGTCATGAATTCAGGGGGCAGCCGGGAACCGCCACAGCTTGGACGCAAACCTGGGTCTCCCGCACTACGGGCGACTACATTAACACAGCCCACCACACCCCAACACAACCCAACACAGCCCGACAACACAGGCTAACACAGGCCCCACACAGCCCAACAAAGACCCAACAGAGGCCCCACACAGCCCAACACAGACCCAACACAGGCCCCACACAGCCCAACACAGACCAAAACAGCCCAACACAGGCCCCACACAGCCCAACACAGGCCCAACATAGGCCCCACACAGCGCCACACAGCCCAACACAGCCCAACACAGCCCCAACACAGGCCCCACACAGCCCAACACAGACCAACACAGGCCCCACACAGCCCCAACACAGACCAACACAGGCCCCACACAGCCCAACACAGACCAACACAGGCCCCACACAGCCCAACACAGACCAACACAGGCCCCACACAGCCCAACACAGACCAACACAGGCCCCACACAGCCCAACACAGCCCTAACACAGGCCCAACACAGCCCCAACACAGGCCCCACACAGCCCAACACAGCCCCAACACAGGCCCCACACAGCCCAACACAGGCCCCACACAGCCCAACAAAGGCCCCACACAGCCCAACACAGGCCCCACACAGCCCAACACAGCCCTAACACAGGCCCAACACAGCCCCAACACAGCCCAACACAGCCCCAACACAGGCCCCACACAGCCCAACACAGGCCCAACACAGCCCCAACACAGGCCCAACACAGCCCCAACACAGCCCAACACAGCCCCAACACAGGCCCCACACAGCCCAACACAGGCCCAACACAGCCCCAACACAGGCCCCACACAGCCCAACACAGACCAACACAGGCCCAACATAGGCCCCACACAGCGCCACACAGCCCCAACACAGACCAACACAGGCCACACACAGCCCCACACAGCCCAACACAGCCCCAACACAGGCCCCACACAGCCCAACACAGGCCCCACACAGCCCAACAAAGGCCCCACACAGGCCCCACACAGGCCAACACAGGCCAACACAGCCCCAACATAGGCCCCACACAGCCCAATACAGACCAACACAGGCCCAACATAGGCCCCACACAGCGCCACACAGCCCCAACACAGGCCCAACATAGGCCCAACACAGGCCCAACATAGGCCCCACACAGCGCCACACAGCCCCAACATAGGCCCCACACAGCCCAACACAGCCCAACACAGGCCCAACATAGGCCCCACACAGCCCAACACAGACCAACACAGGCCCAACATAGGCCCCACACAGCGCCACACAGCCCCAACACAGACCAACACAGGCCCCACACAGCCCCACACAGCCCAACACAGCCCCCACACAGACCAACACAGGCCCCACACAGCACAACACAGCCCCAACACAGCCCCAACACAGGCCCCACACAGGCCAACACAGGCCAACACAGCCCCAATATAGGCCCCATACAGGCCCCACACAGCCCAATACAGCCCCAACACAGGCCCCACACAGCCCAACACAGCCCCAACTCAGGCCCAACACAGGCCCAACACAGCCCCAACTCAGGCCCAACACAGGCCCAACACAGACCAACATAGGCCCAACACAGGCCCAACACAGGCCAGAGAGCAGGCAAGAGAGGAGGCCTTGTCTGGCTGGGGCCAAAATGTCTTTATTAGACTGGACCAGGTCCAGTGTGCTCTGGACAAAGACAAACTCTGCTGTCTTCCTTTATTATGTGCTAACATGTAAAAAATGTCTGCGCACACACACACACACACACACACACACACACACACACACACACACACACACACACACACATGCACACACCACACACACACACACACACATGCACACACCACACACACACACACAAACAGACACACACACACACAGACACACCACACACACACACACACCACACACACACACACACACACACACCACACACACACACACACACACACCACACACACACACACACACACACACACACACACATGCACACACCACACACACACACACACATGCACACACCACACACACACACACACACATGCACACACCACACACACACACACACACACACATGCACACACCACACACACACACACAAACAGACACACACACAGACACACCACACACACACACACACCACACACACACACACACACACACACACACACACACACACACACACACACACACACACACGAGGCCGTGCCTCTAACGAAGGTAGAGCACATTTGGAAAACAGCAGATATGTTAATGATTCATGGAGTACGGCATCCTAAAAGAAAAATCAATGAGCAGGATTAATTAGAGGCCTTCTGGGAACCACATGCCACACTGCCAGACGAGCGGCATTGTCCAACCACGTCTCTGACATTTACATGCAACAAACAGAGAGGAAGCGGGTCCGAGCACGAGGACCGTTTTAAACAGGTCTTCGTCACACAAAGGCTTCAGCTCTGCAATGGCACTTTGAAGCCCCGGAAATCTGTCATGAAAAATTTAAGCTACGAGAGACGAGGACGGGCTGGGCTGCAGAGGGGCAGCACAGGCGTGTATTTGACTGCATATATTAGAGAGGGTAATTCAAAGGTTTAGCTGTGTGTTTTGGTAACTTCGGCTTTAATAAATATCTTTGCGATTTGCTTTGATATTGTAAGATTGTGTGTGTGTGGCGGGCGTGCGTGAGGATGGAGGGGGGCACGCAGCCTCCTGAGGCTCTAATGAGAAGGCCATTGCTCTCTAATTGTCACAGGCAGTCTAATTGGAGCTCTTTAAAAGAGCACAAGAAAGCACCAGTTTTCAGACAATACCCCGCTCACTCACACACGACATGAATATGTCCACAAAATAACACAAAACACTCGCAAAAGCCCACGCCTTCTTTAAATCACTTCACACACACACACACACACACACACACACACACACACACACACACACACACACACACACACACACACACACACCGGTGCAATACAAGTGATGAACAAAAGCAAAAAAGATTTATCAAAATGTCATAAAATAAAAAAGGAAAAACAAATTATTTCATATAAATGTTCGGGAGACCATTAATCTCAAAAAAGAAGAAGAGAACAATATGGAGCCAGACAAATTCGGGACGAGATGCAGGACAGCTAATTAACTACTAAATGAATCCACTCTCTCGCCAATGAATGAATAAATAAATAAATTGGTAAATCACAAAATATAATTTATTGTGCACGTGTAAGTGGCTGATGTGATGGGGTAGTCAGCCATCAGTAAAATGCAAATCTTAGTTAAGGAGCTGACGATACTCTGAAGATGGCTAATGTAAATTAATTTACTACTGTCTGCATTGTGCACTAAAATAAAAAGTACATAATGGATAATTATCTTCAGTACTACAAATCACCACCATGACTTGCACCTATTTAGCACAGAAACAAGCGGCAATACACAGTTCGTTAGCAAACAATTCAATACACAACCATGTCGCCTGCCTCCATCACTGTGAGGATGTGAACAGAGATGTTAACATGAGGATGTGAACAGAGACATAACGTGAGGATGTGAAGAGACATAACATGAGGATGTGAACAGAGATGCAACATGAGGATGTGAACAGAGACATAACATGAGGATGTGAAGAGACATAACGTGAGGATGTGAAGAGACATAACATGAGGATGTGAACAGAGACATAACGTGAGGATGTGAAGAGATGTAACGTGAGGATGTGAACAGAGATGTAACCTGAGGATGTGAAGAGATGTAACATGAGGATATGAACGGGTGTAGCATGAGGATGTGAACAGAAATCTAACCTGAGGAATGAACAGAAATGTAACACGAGGATGTAAACAGAGATGTAACGTGAGGATGTGAACAGAGATGTAACGTGAGGATGTAAACAGAGATGTAACGTGAGGATGTGAACAGAGATGTAACGTAAGGATGTGAACAGAGTTGTAACATAAGGATGTGGGCGGAGATGTAACATAAGGATGTGAGCGGAGATGTAACCTGAGGATGTGAGGAGAGCTGTAACATGACGATGTGAACAGGATTGCAACATGAGGATGTGAACAGAGATGTAAACGTGAGGATGTGAACAGGATTGTAACATGAGGATGTGAACAGAGATGTAACCTGAGGATGTGAACAGAGATGTAACCTGAGGATGTGAACAGGATTGTAACATGAGGATGTGAACAGAGATGTAACCTGAGGATGTGAACAGGATTGTAACATGAGGATGTGAACAGAGATGTAAACGTGAGGATGTGAACAGAGATGTAACCTGAGGCTGTGAACAGGATTGTAACATGAGGATGTGAACAGAGATGTAAACGTGAGGATGTGAGCGGAGATGTAAACGTGAGGATGTGAGCGGAGATGTAACCTGAGGATGTGAAGACAGCTGTAACATGAGCATGGGAACGGGGTTGTAACATGAGGATGTGAAGAGATTTAACAGGAGGATGTGAACAGAAATGGAACATGAGGATGTGAGTGGAGATGTAACCTGAGGATGTGAAGACAGCTGTAACATGAGCGTGGGAACGGGGTTGTAACATGAGGATGTGAAGAGATTTAACAAGAGGATGTGAACAGAAATGGAACATGAGGATGTGAGTGGAGATGTAACATGCACAGCAAGGCCCCACCTAGCCTCACCCTACTCTGATCAGGAGCTATATACCTGAAATACCATACAAGCTCAGGTCGACCAAAATGTAGGCATTGAAAGTACTCGCTGGATAAATAAATATTAATGTTTGCTACCAGAACAACTGCCTCTTGAGCCAAACTGGTTTCTCATTGCCAGACAGTACAGACACAGACAGGAGAAATAACACATTGTGTCATTATGGTGACACACAGACTAATTAAACCCCTAATTAAAGACAATCAAATAAACACTTTAAGTAAATTCAGAAGGAACAATAATGTTGATGTTGCTCTTTTGGCAGATTTGTCAGAAAGATGGGATTTGCCGGGGCCATCATGCAAACGTTTAATATACAACCAAGAGGAAGAAAATTGGTAGCATATGGATTGGCCCCCAACCATCCGATGGCTCCCCAGTAAATTATCGTATGTGAATTAATCTAATTAAGAAACCCACAGTATGACTCAGTGTGCCAGTGAAATACAGCCATTTCGGTTGAGGTATTTTCCACCGCTTGTACAGAGCAGTTAAAATCTGAACTAAAACTCCTCCTGAGATGAAATACAGCTAATGCAGCCCTCTGCACGCATGACTCATGCTATCTTCTAACGAACGAGAGTCATTTCAAAAGTTTGGGGATTTGTGTGTGTGTGTGCGCGCGTGTGTGGAGCGCAATAATCCCAAAAAACAAAAAGAAAATAAGTAAAAAGAATACGAATAAGAATCCTGTCATCATAATAACAATGTTTTTATGTGGGGTATGTATTACACGTGTTACATTAAGGATATATTAAATGTGCACATTCTCTATCAGGGCGGCACGGTGGCACAGTGGTTAGTGCGGTTGCCTCGCAGCAAGAAGGTCCTGGGTTCGAGCCCCAGGGTAGTCCAACCTTGGGGTCCTCTGTGTGGAGTTTGCACATTCTCCCCGTGTTTCCGGGGGCTCCGGTTTCCCCCCCAGTCCAAAGACATGTAGGTCAGGTGAATCGGCCGTCCTAGATTGTCCCTAGGTATATGAATGTGTGGTTGTGTGTACGTTGCCCCTGTGTGATGGCCTGGCGGCCTGTCCAGGGTGTCTCCCCGCCTGCCGCCCAATGACTGCTGGGATAGGCTCCAGCATCCCTGAGAGCAGGGTAAGCGGTTCAGATAATGGATGGGTGGAGATTCTCTATCAGTGTCTTAAGACAAAGGAGTGGGCAGAAGCTTTGGATTTACATTTCAATCAGTCTCTAAGTTGTCAAGCCTCAGCAGAGGAGCGTGCATGGCCTGGACTCGTGTGTACGTTTGAATACAGGGAGAGGTTCTGACATGTCTTTGATTACACAAGAGAGTATTTTCAGCTTCCTTGGCATTTTGGGAAGGAAACTATGGTTCAGAAGTAAGTATAATCACGGTGCCACATAGCCATCCATTTTTCCACCCTACTTCAGTTTCTATTAAGACGTCCTCATGGAGAGGACAGTACGGGGGGGAGGGGGGGGGGAGACAAACTAGCTTTTATTTGCACCGCTTCTGCCTGACTTCTCCTACCGCCGAATCAATCCACCACCCATCACCCCATTTGCTTGTGACCTGCAGCAGATTTCACATGACACCGGGCCGGGGCCAGACATGAGCGTGGCCCCTTGCTAACTTGGCAACCATTAGCCTCTTGGTGTCCTGCAGCTGATGTGTCGTGCACCGAGGCATGTCCCCCGGGTCAGCCAGGGATATATGCACTCTGACAAGCGTCTCTCTCCTTCCTCTGTGTCCCGTCGAGCCTATTATCATGAGGTCCCGGGAATGTTGTGCATTCCGCGAAGTGGCACATAAAAGAATGATCAGGGAAAGCTTTCAGACAGAAGTCGTTCGCACAGGCAGGCTCTTTGTTGAGCAAAATGGAAACGCTGCAACGAGAGGTGCACCTGTTGAGAGTCCTTGTGGAGACACAAGCACTCACGCTTGGCATTATGTCCCTTATTATTTATACGGGGCTGTCAGCTAATAATGCATGGCTCTCTCACCGGAGCACTTTCTGCCATCTTTGAAAGTCATAGCAAGAGGCACCCATGGTTGCTGAGACACCGGGGTCCGGCTCACCAGGGTGCTGTCTGAAGAAGTCCTTTTGCACTTATATTGATATAATGCGTCTGCGCTCCTCCGAGTCGGGAGGATTCTCGTTTGATCTCACGTAGTTGCCTTTATTCGGAGACATCTGCTAGAAACAGCACCGTTTAATGAGCAACTTTAGGAAGCGTAGGCCCGCGCCCGAGTTGTGTTCGAGGCTCACTTAACGCCAGAGATTCGACTCGCATGTCGTCAGCGGCCGAGCGCGGAGCGGACGCTGTCTTTCTCCTCGCCCGGCGTACGTGCAGCCACCGCGGCTCCGGCTTCCACGACGCCGTGAGGAAACACGGCGGCGCAGTGCGGAGGCCGCACCCCGCTTTCCACCGCTGTTAGCTGCGAGCAGGCAGATTAGCCCTGCAAGGGTTAAGGGCATTGTTCACTCATCTGGTGACGGGGGACATTTTTATGCAAGAGCGACCCCTGATTAGAGGGTGAGCTTTAATGACAACTAATTAGCCAACCTCTTTAGCCCTAGCATAATGATCAAATGAGCTGTCATCGTGTACCTGATACAATGATCCTCTCACTCTTGATATGATATTTTATTCCTCGGCAATTACGCAGCCCCCACTGCACCACATGTGTTTATTGCCTCGAGCACACATGTCAAATTAAAGAGCAGCTTATGCACCTGATATTTAATTATTGCCTGCTGCACCGCCGTGCACAATGGGAAAATGTCAAAGCCGGCAATCTACAGTACTTCAAGCAGCAATCGGCACGCTGCGATCACTGTGCACTCATGCACGCACACACACACGCGCACGCACACACACACGGAGCTATGAATATTGAATATGAATGGGAACATTTTCCGGCTTGTCTAGGCTCAGTTGGCTTTTTCATACTCCCCTTTGTCACCGGGGGGGGGGGGAGGGGGGGGGGGGGAGGGGGGGGGGGGGACCGGCACGTGGTGGGACTCCTTCCAAGGGAAGGAGAGCTGAAAGCCGAAAGCCAACGTTTGCCCACAATATGGACACACAAAACCCCAGTGAAGCCTCTCACACCAGGTAGTGGTGTTTACCGTGAGGAAAGAGAGAACACAACACAGAGGGTGAGATATTAAATACTTACTAAGTGACTCCATCCCCGAAGATTCAAAGGCCCGCCCGCCTGTGTTTAACGTATCTGCAGTTTAGCGCCTTAGATTCCCGTCCACGCCTAATGGACGTGTGTCGGGGCAGCTGACGGGAGAGCCGTGAGGATGTGTTGGAGGGGACGAGCGTGCAGGAGCCCAACCGGATTATTTAATGGACGCGCTGGTGGTAATGAGTGTAATTCAAGTCATCATTCAATTATTTTGCCAAGCATCAAAGTTTTATTGTTCAGGTCCACATTTAAACGCTGCGTCGCCCAGCGAGGAATTTATAGCCGTGCAAAATATGATTCTTATTATGCTTCCTCCGCCAACCCAGTGTTTACCCCATCCCCTTAAAGAACCCAGAGAGGCATTTTAATTGACTTATTCTCCCCATATATTTAAAGACGACGCTGTGGTCATGCTTTAAGTGTTTAATTCTCTTCGTTTCCTCCCTCCGACGAGCCAAACGCTGCTCCATTGATGTTCGAACGCGTCGGCCTCCTAATTACACACTTCTTGAGAACAGATTGTCATCTTGGCAGTACTTCCCTTCATATTTTCCCCCCTTTTTTTTTGGTTCTCTCTCTCTTTTTTTTTCTTCTTCCCTCAACCTTGTGTGCATCCCGCACACTGTCTTTCTGCGGCTCATTATCTGCACTGCCAAATGACCCAGTTGCAGAGCTGCAAAAACAAGGGGAAAGGGTTAAGAGCCACGGGGAAACTTACGACCAATATGCTGCGGCCATTTCCAGGGCACTCCAGCCAGATGTTGCATGACCGCTGCAGTTTCATCTCCTCTCGATAGCACAACTGCGTGTGGGAGCATTTTCCTAACTAGCTTTTCTTTCGGCTCCAGAGAATACGCCCCGTACTGCTGCACGGCGTTGTCGTGATGATCTCCATAGTCCGGTCTACCGTGTGGCAGGGCAGGCGGCGACAACTTCACAGACTTTCTGTACGAATGCGGTTGATTAATGCATCAATAGCTGCAGCCTGGGGTGAATTAGTGGGGTGACATTGTTACAATGATTGACTTAAAAGCCCCCTCATGTGTTCGTGTCACAGGTGATCAATCACAGCGACTAACGTCGAGATATGAAATAGCTCCTCGTCGAGCTCCTGACTCATACGGTTTGTGATTTACTGTTGTGCCGAAGTTTCCTCCTTCTGGTTGCTTTTGTCGGCTCCGCCACGACGCGGGGCGGGCTGGACAAAACAACGGCCACATGACCTACCCTGGGTGCAGCACTGGCCTTTCCTGGGGCGGAGATCCCGCTTCAGTGACAGCCTCCACTCTGCTGCACTGTACAGACATGCCGATACAGACAGAGATGCAGCTGTAGCTGTAGGTGCAGACGTAGACTTCTTTCATTGGTCACTGCCTCATATGCAGGCCTCATACATGCAAGGGGACGAAGTTACGTTTCACAAGGACCACGGTGCCACATAAGAACAAATAACACACCATAAATATTCAAAACAAAAGTGACCTCCCAGACCTGGACATCACCAGCACACCTGACACGCACGGTGAGTGAGAAGGTCAACAAGTCGTTTGGTGGAAGGTCTCAGTGTTCAGGCTGCTGGGGAACCTCACAGCCTGAGGAATGAGTCTGGTGGAGGCAGCACGGATGCTCCGGCACCTCCTGCCAGAGGGTAGGAGGGTGAAGTGGACGTGGGAAGGGTGGGTGGGGTCCTTCACGATGCTAAGAGCCTCCCGGGTGCACCGTGCATCAGAGCTACAGCTGTAGCTATGGCTGTAGCCGTAGCTATGGATGTAGATGTAGCTATGGATGTAGACGTAGCTATGGATGTAGATGTAGCTATGGATGTAGACGTAGCTATGGATGTAGATGTAGCTATGGATGTAGACGTAGCTATGGATGTAGACGTAGCTATGGATGTAGATGTAGCTATGGCTGTAGACGTAGCTATGGATGTAGATGTAGCTATGGATGTAGACGTAGCTATGGATGTAGATGTAGCTATGGATGTAGACGTAGCTATGGATGTAGATGTAGCTATGGATGTAGATGTAGCTATGGATGTAGACGTAGCTATGGATGTAGATGTAGCTATGGATGTAGACGTAGCTATGGATGTAGATGTAGCTATGGATGTAGACGTAGCTATGGATGTAGATGTAGCTATGGATGTAGACGTAGCTATGGATGTAGACGTAGCTATGGATGTAGATGTAGCTATGGCTGTAGACGTAGCTATGGATGTAGACGTAGCTATGGATGTAGATGTAGCTATGGCTGTAGACGTAGCTATGGATGTAGATGTAGCTATGGATACAGACGTAGCTGTAGATGTAGATGTAGATGTAGCTATGGATGTACACGTAGCTGTAGATGTAGATGGAGCTATGGATGTAGACGTAGCTGTAGATGTAGACGTAGCTATGGATGTAGATGTAGCTATGGATGTAGACGTAGCTATGGATGTAGATGTAGCTATGGATGTAGATGTAGCTATGGATGTAGACGTAGCTGTAGATGTAGATGTAGACGTAGCTATGGATGTAGACGTAGCTATGGATGTAGACGTAGCTGTAGATGTAGATGTAGACGTAGCTATGGATGTAGACGTAGCTATGGATGTAGATGTAGCTGTACGTGTAGATGTAGGTGCATGACAGAGTGTGCAGGCCCACAAAGGCAGGACATCCGTCACCACAGAGACACACAGCAACCTGCAGCCGAGCCGCTGCAGGTTGCTGTGTGTCTCTGTTTCACTTATCATTCACCCAGTTGTGTCCTGCTGTGTGTGTGTGTGTGTGTGTGTGTGTGTGTGTGTGTGTGTGTGTGTGTGTGTGTGGTGTGTGTGTGTGTGTGTGTGTGTTGTTGGAACTAATACATGAAAGATATCGGACTTTGTGGAGGGGAAAGACCGGGACTGCATGTGATAATTTGTGTACGTGCAACAATGAGCTTTATGTCCATACAAAGCTAGACGGAGCCCCGAGTCACAGGCGGTGTCTCATAGTGTGTCGGTAGTTCTGCTCAGACTGCACCCGACGCAGTGGAGTCCTGGCATACCAGCAGCATCTGCTCTCGTGTGTGTCTGTGTGTGTGTGAATCTGTAAATGTCTCTTTTATTGTTGCATCATTTTGCCACACGGAAACATTTCCCTTTCCTTTATCTTCCCTTTATCGTTCGTCATCTTTCCCTTATCTTTCCTCATCTTTCCTTTATATGTTCCTTATCTTTCCATTATTTTCCATTATCGTTCCATTATCTTTCCTTTATATTTCATCATCTTTCCTTTATCTTTCCTCATCTTTCCTTTATATTTTCCTTATCTTTCCATTATTTTCCTTTATCATTCCATTATCTTTCCTTTATCTTTCATCATCTTCCTTTATATTTCATCATCTTTCCTTTCTCTTTTCCTTATCTTTCCATTATCTTTCCTTTATATTTCATTATCTTCCTTTATCTTTCATCATCTTTCCTTTATCTTTTCCTTATCTTACCCATGATCTTTCCATTCTTTCCTTTATCTTTCCATTCTTTCCTTTATCTTTCATCATCTTCCTTTATATTTCATCATCTTTCCTTTCTCTTTTCCTTATCTTTCCATTATCTTTCCTTTATCTCTCCTTTATATTTCATCATCTTCCTTTATCTTTCATCATCTTTCCTTTATCTTACCCATTATCTTTCCATTCTTTCCTTTATCTTTCCATTCTTTCCTTTATCTTAACATCATCTTTCCTTTGTCTTTCTTATATGTTTCCTTTATCTTTCCATTATTTTCCTTTATCTTTCCATTCTTTCCTTTATCTTTCCTTTATCTTTTCTCATCTTTCCTTTATCTTTCCCTTATGTTTCCATTATTTTCCTTTATCTTTTCCATTATCTTTCCATTCTTTCCTTTATCTTTACATCATCTTTTCCTTTATCTTTCCATTCTTTCCTTTATCTTTCCTTTATGTAGGCTGCAGACCTGATAGAGGTGACCGTGCTCTTACAAAATGTGTGTGTCAGTAATCACTGCTTCACAAACATGCTGCGAGTCTCTATAAAAGCTTTAACAGGGTGGAACAGTGTGGCCCCTCCCCCTCCCCCCCCTCCCCCCCCCCCCCTCCCCCACACACACACACAGCAGAACGGTGTTTGCAGGAGCACCTGTTCGGGAGATGCCGGGGTGGAATGTGGTCTGGAGAAGTCCTCTCGGGGTGCCCCAGATGCCAATATAACACAGATGTCATAGTGTGGGTCCAAAACCACAATCACAGCATATGGTAATTGCCGCGGACTGATTTTCTGGCCGGCCCGGTGGCCAGGGGCTGATAAAGTAGACTAGTCCGCTACTGATGCCCTCCGGATGGAGCGTCTGCCAAGTCTCACTACGTGAACTGTCAGTCCCATGAATGAAGGGGCCACCAGGTAAAGCCATTAGGGGCCCGTGGTGGCCGGGCCAATCTGACGGGCCACGGCTGAGTGAGTCGGCAGATGTTTCTCTCTAAAGATTGTTTAGCGGGCTGATTGTCGGCGGCGCGGCCCGAGCCCGGCCTGCGGACCTGCTGCCCACCGCCGTTTAATAACCTGACCAGCCAGCGGGCGCCTCGATCTGCCGCACGGGGCCGCTCCTCAAACAGGCCTAAGCAGAAGGCCAAGAACGCAAGGGTGCTTCTGGGGTCTCGTTTCCGGTCCCGGACCGCGGGGAGGTCTTGCAGGGGGAGTCAAGACGCCGCCCTTCATGTCATGTGACCCATGCCGGGCCGTACCCAGGCCCCTCGCGGCCAGAACACGCATCGGCTCTGCAAGGTGGGAACCCGGTTTAGTCCACTGTGTGAGAACCGGCGTTGTGTACACCGCCCCGGTCTTCAGGGTCACGTATGAGCCGCCGCCGTTAAACCTCTCAATTAAAGCACCTTCCTTTAATTAAACCCCAAATCTGCTGTGCAGGAAGACCCGAGCTGTCATGCACCACAAGCTGGGGGACCATCCGGGTTTCCCTCTGCACCCTGCAGAAAGGCTGCATTTAATCACTGGACACCCCTCGTCTTTACGGGGTCACATGACCCACACGACTCAGGGCCACACGTGACCCGGACACCGACTCAGGACCCTAGAGGTGTGCAGCTCCCAAGGAGGTATGATCCTACTGTCGGGTCGCTGGAGGAAGAGTCCTCACGGTTCAGGGTGAGATGTGGAGTCTTTCCTCTGCTGCTACACACCGCGGTGGCTCCTCTGGACCCGCAAGACAGCAGGGGGGCTACACAAGCAGGAGGGCTACACAAGCAGGAGGGCTACACAAGCAGGAGGGCTACACAAGCAGGAGGACGACACAAGCAGAAGGACTACACAAGCAGGAGGGCTACACAAGCAGGAGGGCTACACAAGCAGGAGGGCTACACAAGCAGGAGGGCTACACAAGCAGGAGGGCTACACAAGCAGGAGGGCTACACAAGCAGGAGGGCTACACAAGCAGGCGGGCTACACAAGCAGGAGGGCTACACAAGCAGGAGGGCTACACAAGCAGGAGGGCTACACAAGCAGGCGGGCTACACAAGCAGGAGGACTACACAAGCAGGAGGGCTACACAAGCAGGAGGGCTACACAAGCAGGCG
Organism: Lampris incognitus; assembly: GCF_029633865.1. Taxonomy (NCBI): domain Eukaryota; kingdom Metazoa; phylum Chordata; class Actinopteri; order Lampriformes; family Lampridae; genus Lampris; species Lampris incognitus. The sequence goes on from NC_079214.1 coordinate 68,606,078, forward strand.
GGCTACACAAGCAGGAGGACGACACAAGCAGGAGGACTACACAAGCAGGAGGGCTACACAAGCAGGAGGGCTACACAAGCAGGAGGGCTACACAAGCAGGAGGACGACACAAGCAGGAGGACTACACAAGCAGGAGGGCTACACAAGCAGGAGGGCTACACAAGCAGGAGGGCTACACAAGCAGGCGGGCTACACAAGCAGGAGGGCTACACAAGCAGGCGGGCTACACAAGCAGGAGGACTACACAAGCAGGAGGGCTACACAAGCAGGAGGACGACACAAGCAGGAGGACTACACAAGCAGGCGGGCTACACAAGCAGGCGGGCTACACAAGCAGGAGGGCTACACAAGCAGGCGGGCTACACAAGCAGGCGGGCTACACAACATGGTCTGGCGGCGTGTCAGCTGCTGTGCAACACCGGGCTGCCAGATTCGTTTGATTCCTACATGTAATTCAGTATCGCTGCTTAATTTACCAGTCAGCCCGGCGGAGGCTCGTGGGGCAGGTTTTGATTACGTGGGGCTGTTTTGTTGCCCCTGGTGAAGAGTGACCCCGTGTGTGGGTGAGTTTCATATATATTGACTGTCAGTAACTGACAGAACGAGAGGCCTTAAAACCCAGCAGGCTGGTTCTGCAGGCCCGGCCCGTCCTGTGGGAGGCTAAGCAGCAGGACGCACAACTCCGAGTTGCTGCGTGTGTGCGCTCGTGTGTGCGTGTGCGCGTGCGCGCGCGCGTACGTGTGTGCGCGCGCGCGTGTACATGTGTGCGTGTGTGTGCGTGTGTGCATAGGTGTGTGTGCGTGTGTGCGTGCATGCGTGTGCTTGTGTGCGCGTGCGTGTGCGTGTGTGTGCGTGTGTGTGTGATGCTCAACAGAAGCGGATGAGAGTAAGGAGATGTCCTCTCTCAGCACATCTGTAGGCACGGCAGAAAAACACCAGCTCCTCTCGTGCTCCCCCCCCACACCCCCCCACACCCCCCCCACGCGGCGGCGTTGAGACGCGCGACGTTAAAAGATGCTGCTGCGCTGGACACGCGACGAGTCTCACGGGCTGCTGATGCATTTCTAGAAGCTTCCATCTGAACTGCTCATAACGAGCAAACACACTCTCTTCCAAACACCAGACCTGCAGCCAGTCCTCCTCCTCCTCTGTCCGGTCCCCTCCCGGATCCGGAGGCCCGAGACCTACCAAACACGGTGGGCAGGGGACACGCCTCCTTATCTCATCACGACTACCTCAAGTAATTAACAATCAATCAATCAAGTTGTTACATCAAATGCAACTTGACTGACGGATTGATTGTTAATTAATTGTGCTAATAATCATGAAAGCACAGTTAATTATAACCTGTATATTTTATATAACTGTACATGATTATAAACTGTGTGTATATATATATATATGTATATGTATAAAACCTTTAGATATTTATTTTGATGTAATATTAATATCAAGTGTTATCGTTGAGGAGAAGGAGGTGTGAAGAAATGCCATGTGTATAATACTCATCCCGGCTCGGCGCCGGCAGGACCGTGCGTCCCTACATGGGATCTGGTCCCGGCAGGACCGTGCGTCCCTACATGGGATCTGGTCCCGGCAGGATCGTGCGTGCCTACATGGGAGCTGGTCTCCGGCAGGATCGTGCGTGCCTACATGGGAGCTGGTCTCCGGCAGGATCTTGCGTCCCTACATGGGATCTGGTCCCGGCAGGACCGTGCGTCCCTACATGGGATCTGGTCCCGGCAGGACCGTGCGTCCCTACATGGGATCTGGTCCCGGCAGGATCGTGCGTCCCTACATGGGAGCTGGTCTCCGGCAGGATCGTGCGTCCCTACATGGGAGCTGGTCCCGGCAGGATCGTACGTCCCTGGGAGCTGGTCTCCGGCAGGGTCGTGCGTCCTTACATGGGAGCTGGTCCCGGCAGGATCGTGCGTCCCTACATGGGATCTGGTCCCGGCAGGACCGTGCGTCCCTACATGGGATCTGGTCCCGGCAGGATCGTGCGTCCCTACATGGGAGCTGGTCTCCGGCAGGATCGTGCGTCCCTACATGGGAGCTGGTCCCGGCAGGATCGTACGTCCCTGGGAGCTGGTCTCCGGCAGGGTCGTGCGTCCTTACATGGGAGCTGGTCCCGGCAGGATCGTGCGTCCCTACATGGGAGCTGGTCCCGGCAGGATCGTACGTCCCTGGGAGCTGGTCTCCGGCAGGGTCGTGCGTCCCTACATGGGAGCTGGTCCCGGCAGGACCGTGCGTCCCTACATGGGAGCTGGTCTCCGGCAGGGTCGTGCGTCCTTACATGGGAGCTGGTCTCCGGCAGGACCGTGCGTCCCTACATGGGAGCTGGTCCCGGCAGGACCGTGCGTCCCTACATGGGAGCTGGTCTCCGGCAGGGTCGTGCGTCCCTGGGAGCTGGTCTCATCTCCACATCCAGAACACGGGCAGGGTTTTCTGAAGCATTCAGCAACACCCAGGAAGCGGCACCTCACCCTCACTCTGAGGGATGACTTGCCAGTCAACCGGATATTCAATCACTGAGCTTCCTTAATTGTGAGTTTTCAGACGCGCTTGTTTGGCCCTGGGTGTTGTGTTGGCGGAGTGTGTGCGACGTGTTTCTGTTTCAGCACAGCTGAATTCAGCCATTATTCATCCACAGCCCACAACCAGCCGAGGGGGCTGCGAAATGAGCCCTGTTCTCCGTCTCTCGACTGAGACTTTTCAGTCTGGGGAAAGACGCACACACACACGCACACACGTACACACGCACACACGCACACACACGCACACACACGCATAAATGCATAAACACACACATACACGGGCGCACACATACTTGTACACAAAAGTACATACCACAGAACCATCTCAGCAACTTGAGCGTCGGAGCGCAGCTAAACTCACACTTTTTCTCTTCTGGGTTTGTGGCGCCACCATCTGGTCACTGGTGGCATCGTTCATTCTTTCAGCAGAGATCGTGAAACAAGCCTGCCTTACATGTTAGACGTTTAATTTATATATATGTATATATGTGTGTGTGTGTGTGTGTGTGTGTGTGTGTGTGTGTGTATGTATATATATATATATATATATATATATATATATATATATATATATATATATATATATACACTACCGTTCAAAAGTTTGGGATCACCCAAACAATTTTGTGTTTTCCATGAAAAGTCACACTTATTCACCACCATATGTTGTGAAATGAATAGAAAATAGAGTCAAGACATTGACAAGGTTAGAAATAATGATTTGTATTTGAAATAAGATTTTTTTTACATCAAACTTTGCTTTCGTCAAAGAATCCTCCATTTGCAGCAATTACAGCATTGCAGACCTTTGGCATTCTAGCTGTTAATTTGTTGAGGTAATCTGGAGAAATTGCACCCCACGCTTCCAGAAGCAGCTCCCACAAGTTGGATTGGTTGGATGGGCACTTCTTTGAGCAGATTGAGTTTCTGGAGCATCACATTTGTGGGGTCAATTAAACGCTCAAAATGGCCAGAAAAAGAGAACTTTCATCTGAAACTCGACAGTCTATTCTTGTTCTTAGAAATGAAGGCTATTCCATGCGAGAAATTGCTAAAAAATTGAAGATTTCCTACACCGGTGTGTACTACTCCCTTCAGAGGACAGCACAAACAGGCTCTAACCAGAGTAGAAAAAGAAGTGGGAGGCCGCGTTGCACAACTGAGCAAGAAGATAAGTACATTAGAGTCTCTAGTTTGAGAAACAGACGCCTCACAGGTCCCCAACTGGCATCTTCATTAAATAGTACCTGTTAGAGCCTGTTTGTGCTGTCCTCTGAAGGGAGTAGTACACACCGGTGTAGGAAATCTTCAATTTTTTAGCAATTTCTCGCATGGAATAGCCTTCATTTCTAAGAACAAGAATAGACTGTCGAGTTTCAGATGAAAGTTCTCTTTTTCTGGCCATTTTGAGCGTTTAATTGACCCCACAAATGTGATGCTCCAGAAACTCAATCTGCTCAAAGAAGTGCCCATCCAACCAATCCAACTTGTGGGAGCTGCTTCTGGAAGCGTGGGGTGCAATTTCTCCAGATTACCTCAACAAATTAACAGCTAGAATGCCAAAGGTCTGCAATGCTGTAATTGCTGCAAATGGAGGATTCTTTGACGAAAGCAAAGTTTGATGTAAAAAAAATCTTATTTCAAATACAAATCATTATTTCTAACCTTGTCAATGTCTTGACTCTATTTTCTATTCATTTCACAACATATGGTGGTGAATAAGTGTGACTTTTCATGGAAAACACAAAATTGTTTGGGTGATCCCAAACTTTTGAACGGTAGTGTATATATATATATATATATATATATATATATATATATATATGTGTGTGTGTGTGTGTTACAACATAAACTGCAGGAGAACATGAGCATTATTTCCACCATGTTTTTGGTTTTTCTGTTCTGTTGCATGTTCTGTTGTATGTTCTGTTGTGTGTTCTGTTGTGTGTTTTGTTGTGTATGTATTTACCAGTAAGTGTCACTTAAACCTGTCCAGTTCATGTCCCTGACTAACAAACTGTCAGAGGACCAGAACGCGCCGTTACAAAATAAAAACCAGACCTGTCCTGCAGACCCGGGAGTTACTGAGCAGGACGGTCATGAAAACACCACGAGGTACAGTCACCGATGTGAGGGGGAACTGGGGATGCGGCTGACACGGTGTTGTGTAGATACAACTCTGAAACGGTGTTGTGTAGATACAACTGAAACGGTGTTGTGTAGATAAAACTCTGAAACGGTGTTGTGTAGATACAACTCTGAAACGGTGTTGTGTAGATAAAACTGAAACGGTGTTGTGTAGATAAAACTCTGAAACGGTGTTGTGTGGATACAACTCTGAAACGGTGTTGTGTAGATAAAACTCCGAAACGGTGTTTTGTAGATACAACCCTGAAACGGTGTTGTGTAGATACAACTCTGAAACGGTGTTGTGTAGATACAACTCTGAAACAGTGTTGTGTAGATAAAACTCTGAAACAGTGTTGTGTAGATACAACTCTGAAACGGTGTTGTGTAGATACAACTCTGAAACAGTGTTGTGTAGATAAAACTCTGAAACAGTGTTGTGTAGATGCAACTCTGAAACGGTGTTGTGTAGATACAACTCTGAAACAGTGTTGTGTAGATGCAACTCTGAAACGGTGTTGTGTAGATACAACTCTGAAACGGTGTTGTGTAGATGCAACTCTGAAACGGTGTTGTGTAGATGCAACTGAAACGGTGTTGTGTAGATACAACTGAAACGGTGTTGTGTAGATAAAACTCTGAAACGGTGTTGTGTAGATACAACTCTGAAACGGTGTTGTGTAGATAAAACTGAAACGGTGTTGTGTAGATAAAACTGAAACGGTGTTGTGTAGATAAAACTCTGAAACGGTGTTGTGTGGATACAACTCTGAAACGGTGTTGTGTAGATAAAACTCCGAAACGGTGTTGTGTAGATACAACTCTGAAACAGTGTTGTGTAGATGCAACTCCGAAACGGTGTTGTGTAGATACAACTCTGAAACGGTGTTGTGTAGACAAAACTCTGAAACGGTGTTGTGTAGATAAAACTGAAACGGTGTTGTGTACATACAACTCTGAAACGGTGTTGTGTAGATACAACTCTGAAACGGTGTTGTGTAGATAAAACTGAAACGGTGTTGTGTACATACAACTCTGAAACGGTGTTGTGTAGATACAACTCTGAAACGGTGTTGTGTAGATAAAACTCTGAAAGGCTGTTATGTGGATAAAACTCTGAAACGGTGTTGTGTAGATAAAACTGAACCGTGTTGTGTAGATAAAACTGGAACGGTGTTGTGTAGATAACACTGAAATAGCGTTGTGTAGATAAAATTCTAAAACGGTGTTGTGTACATACAACTCTGAAACGGTGTTGTGTAGATAAAACTCTGAAAGGCTGTTATGTGGATAAAACTCTGAAACGCTGTTGTGTAGATAAAACTGAACCGTGTTGTGTAGATAAAACTGGAACGGTGTTGTGTAGATAAAACTGGAACAGTGTTGTGTAGATAGAACTCTAAAACGATGTTGTGTAGATAAAAATCTTAAACGGTGTCGTGTAGATAAAACTGAAACGGTGTTGTGTAGATAACACTGAAACAGCGTTGTGTAGATAAAATTCTAAAACGGTGTTGTGTAGATAAAACTCTGAAACGGTGTTGTGTAGATAAAACTCTGAAAGGCTGTTATGTGGATAAAATTCTGAAACGGTGTTGTGTAGATAAAACTGAACCGTGTTGTGTAGATAAAACTGGAACGGTGCTGTGTAGATAAAACTCTGAAAGGCTGTTATGTGGATAAAATTCTGAAACGGTGTTGTGTGGTTAAAACTGAACCGTGTTGTGTAGATAAAACTGGAACGGTGTTGTGTAGATAAAACTGAAATGGTGTTGCGTAGATAACACTGAAACAGTGTTGTGTAGATAAAATTCTGAAACGGTGTTGTGTAGATAAAACTCTTAAACGGTGTTGTGTAGATAAAACTGAAACGGTGTTGCGTACATAAAACTCTGAAACAGTGTTGTGTAGATAAAACTGAAACGGTGTTGTGTAGATAAAACTGAAACAGTGTTGTGTAGATAAAACTCTGAAACGGTGTTGTGTAGATAAAAATCTTAAACGGTGTCGTCAAGGGAATGATGAAACTCAGTGAGCAGCCCAGGGTCCAGGATGAGCTGGCGGGAGACCCAGCTACGACCGTAGCCTTCCCAGTCCACCAAATACTGGAACCCCCGTCCTCGGCGCCGGACGTCCAGCAGCCGGTGGACCTTCCACTGGGGGTGCCCATCCACGATCTCAGGGGGAGGCGGAGCCGGGGCCGGGGCATTAGAGGACTGTGGGAGACAGGCTTAACCCGAGACACGTGAAACACGGGATGGGACTTCAAGGAAGTGGACTGAAGTGGGAGATCGTTCGAGGACAGCCACACCCTTTGGCCTGGTTGGTACGTAGGTGCTGGGGACCGGCGTCGGTTGGCTCCCCGACTGGCGCGCTCAGCTGCCCGGAGCAGAGCAGCTCTGGTCACCTCCCAGACGTGACGACACCGGTTCAGATGGGCCTGCACAGAGGGAACCGCCACTTCCGACTCCTGCGCAGCACAGAGAGGCGGCTGGTAGCCCAGGGACACCTCAAAAGGGGAGAGGCCGGTGGCAGAGCTGACCAGGGAGTTGATGGCATACTCGACCCAGGGGAGGAACCGGCTCCAGGAGCTGGGCTTCTTGGCGGCCACGCATCGGAGAGCAGACTCCACGCTCTGGTTCATCCTCTCTGTCTGTCCGTTAGTCTGTGGGTGATAGCCAGAGGAGAGACTAACAGAGGCACCCAACCCCTTACAAAAGGCCCGCCATACCTGGGAGACGAACTGGGGCCCTCGGTCTGAGACGACGTCCAGGGGAAGGCCGTGGAGACGGAACACCTGGCTCGTCAGGAGGTCCGCCGTCTCAGAAGCCGATGGGAATCTGGGGAGGGCCACCAGGTGCACTCCCTTACTGAAGCGGTCCACCACTGTCAGGATCACAGTGTTACCCTGGGAGTGAGGCAGTCCGGAGACAAAATCCTACGCCACATGGGACCGGGGCCGGCTTGGAGTTGGGAGGGGCTGCAGCAGACCCGCGGGTGCCTGGTGAGAGGCCTTGCTGCGAGCACAGATGGAGCAGGCCGTTACGAAGTCCCTGACGTCGTTCCTCATGGTGGGCCACCAGAAACACCGAGCCAGAAAGGTGAAGGTGTGGTGGACACCCGGGTGACAAGCAAACTGACTGGCATGGCCCCACTGGAGAACCCGGGGCCGGACTGTGTCCGGGACGAATAGGCGGCGTGGAGGGACGTGGCTTGGGGCGGGATGGGAGCGCAATGCCTGCCTGACCACGGTCTCGATGCCCCAGGTAACCACGCCAACCACCCTGGCCTCAGGAAGGATGGGAGTCGGCTCCTCTGTAGCTGGCTCCCTCCTCTGGCTGTTGTCGGGACAGGGAGTCTGCCTTCGTGTTGCGGGACCCAGGTCGACAAGTCAGCGTGAAGTCAAACCGACTGAGGAAGCTGGCCCATCGTGCCTGCCGACCATTGAGGCGCTTGGTTGCCCGGATGAACGTCAAGTTCTTATGATCCGTCCAGATGGTGAACGGCTGTTCCGCCCCCTCCAGCCAATGGCGCCACTCCTCCAGAGCAGCCACCACTGCCAGCAGCTCCCGGTTCCCGACATCGTAGTTCTCCTCGGCGGGGAGGAACCGGCAAGAGAAGAAGGCGCATGGGTGGACCTTCTGGTCAGACGCTGACTGCTGGGAGAGGACAGCCCCCAACCCGGTGTCCGAAGCGTCCACCTCTACGATGAACTGCCTCTTAGGGTCAGGTTGGAGCAGGACCGGGGCGCTGGTGAACCTCTCCTTGAGGGACTGGAACGTAGAGCGGGCAGCCGGGGACCAGATGAACAGCTGGGAGGGGGAGGTCAGCCTGGTGAGAGGG
>NC_079214.1:68619584-68674584 GCF_029633865.1 Lampris incognitus
TCAGTCGCAGAGGTCAGAGAATCACTGCGCAGAGTGAACACACGGAAGGCTGCCGGACCAGACGGCATACCGGGTTGGGTCTACCGGGAATGTGCCGACCAGCTGGCTGAGGTCTTCACACCTGAATTTAACCTCTCACTGTCCCAATCTAAAGCCCGGCATGCTTTAAGACCACCTCTATCATTCCTGTCTCCAAGAAACCAACATCCACATGTCTGAATGACTACCGACCCATAGCACTCACCCCCATTGCCATGAAGTGCTTTGAAAGACTGGTTCTGGCTCACATCAAAAACATTATCCCCCCCACATTCGACCCACATCAGTTCGCCTACCGTCCCAAAAGGTCTACTGAGGATGCCATTGCCACTGCCCTACACATTGCTCTGACCCACCTTGAACGTAACAACACATACATCCGGATGCTGTTTATAGATTACAGCTCTGCCTTCAACACTATCATCCCCGCCAAACTAACCACCAAACTCCTCTCCCTTGGCCTCAACCCCTCCCTCTGTAACTGGATCCTGGACTTCCTGACCAACAGACCTCAGTCTGTTAGGTTAGGTGACCACTCCTCCTCCACCCTGACCCTCAGCACAGGTGCCCCTCAAGGCTGTGTTCTGAGCCCCCTCCTTTTCTCCCTCTTCACCCATGACTGCCTGCCAACTCACCCCTCAAATGTTATAGTTAAGATTGCAGATGACACCACAGTCATTGGCCATGACACCAACAATGATGAGATGGCCTACAGAGACGAGATTGAGCACCTCACATCATGGTGTACTACCAACAATCTTGTCCTTAATGTGCAGAAGACAAAGGAGCTGATTGTGGAGTTCAGGAGGTCTAGAAGCTGCAGCCACTCCCCCATACACATCAGTGGGGTGTAAGTGGAGCATGTTTCCAGCTTTAAATTCCTTGGAGTCCACATCAGCGAGGACCTTTCGTGGACATTAAACACCCAGGCCCTTGTGAAAAATGCCCAACAATGCCTGCATTTCCTGAGGAGGCTGAGGAGCGCCCGTCTACCCTCCAAAATTCTCACCAACTTCTACCACTGCACCATAGAGAGCATCCTGACCATCTGCATCTCAGTGTGGTACGGCAACTGCACCTCAGTAGACCAGAAAGCTCTGCAGCGGGTCGTCAAGGCGGCCCAGCATATCACCGGTACCCAGCTCCCAGCCATAAGAGACATTTATCACAAACGCTGCCTTCGAAGGGGTCTGAGCATCAGCAGAGATCCCACCCACCCCAACCATGGACTGTTCTCCCCACTGCGCTCTGGGAGGCGCTACAGGAGCCTCAGAACCTGCACTACCCGGCTCAAAAACAGCTTCTTTCCCCAAGCTGTTGCCCACCTGAACCTGGCTACCCACTGAATGTCTGTAGATGTTTTTAAATATTTTGTACTCTTGCTTTTTTAACTTATTTTTAGCTTTTGGTCTTCATGTGTGTATATCTTATACTGTGTTTGGTCTTCATGTGTGTATATCTTATACTGTGTTTGGTCTTCATGTGTGTATATCTTATACTGTGTTTGGTCTTCATGTGTGTATATCTTATACTGTGTTTGGTCTTCATGTGTGTATATCTTATACTGTGTTTGGTCTTCATGTGTGTATATCTTGTACTGTGTTTGGTCTTCATGTGTGTATATCTTGTACTGTGTTTGGTCTTCATGTGTGTATATCTTATACTGTGTTTGGTCTTCATGTGTGTATATCTTATACTGTGTTTGGTCTTCATGTGTGTATATCTTATACTGTGTTTGGTCTTCATGTGTGTATATCTTATATTGTGTTTGGTCTTCATGTGTGTATATCTTATACTGTGTTTGGTCTTCATGTGTGTATATCTTATACTGTGTTTGGTCTTCATGTGTGTATATCTTATACTGTGTTTGGTCTTCATGTGTGTATATCTTATACTGTGTTTGGTCTTCATGTGTGTATATCTTATACTGTGTTTGGTCTTCATGTGTGTATATCTTATACTGTGTTTGGTCTTCATGTGTGTATATCTTGTACTGTGTTTGGTCTTCATGTGTGTATATCTTGTACTGTGTTTGGTCTTCATGTGTGTATATCTTATACTGTGTTTGGTCTTCATGTGTGTATATCTTATACTGTGTTTGGTCTTCATGTGTGTATATCTTGTACTGTGTTTGGTCTTCATGTGTGTATATCTTATACTGTGTTTGGTCTTCATGTGTGTATATCTTATACTGTGTTTGGTCTTCATGTGTGTATATCTTATACTGTGTGTGGTCTTCACGTGTGTATATCTTATACTGTGTTTGGTCTTCATGTGTGTATATCTTATATTGTGTTTGGTCTTCATGTGTGTATATCTTATACTGTGTTTGGTCTTCATGTGTGTATATCTTATACTGTGTTTGGTCTTCATGTGTGTATATCTTATACTGTGTTTGGTCTTCATGTGTGTATATCTTATACTGTGTTTGGTCTTCATGTGTGTATATCTTATACTGTGTTTGGTCTTCATGTGTGTATATCTTATACTGTGTTTGGTCTTCATGTGTGTATATCTTATACTGTGTTTGGTCTTCAAGTGTGTGTATCTTATACTGTGTTTGGTCTTCATGTGTGTATATCTTATACTGTGTTTGGTCTTCATGTGTGTATATCTTATACTGTGTTTGGTCTTCATGTGTGTATATCTTATACTGTGTTTGGTCTTCATGTGTGTATATCTTATACTGTGTTTGGTCTTCAAGTGTGTGTATCTTATACTGTGTTTGGTCTTCATGTGTGTATATCTTATACTGTGTTTGGTCTTCAAGTGTGTGTATCTTATACTGTGTTTGGTCTTCATGTGTGTATATCTTATACTGTGTTTGCTGTGTTTGTGTGTGTCTGTCTTGCACTGTTTGGTGAAGCCACAGCCCTCATTTCATTTTTAACATGTGCCTGCACATTGTTTTAATGACAATAAAATTGAATTGAATTGAATTGAATCGAATTGAGAGAGTGTGTGTGTGTGTGTGTGAGAGAGAGAGAGAGAGAGAGTGTGTGTGTGTGTGTGTGTGAGAGAGAGAGAGAGAGAGAGTGTGTGTGTGTGTGTGAGTCTACTGTATGTCTACTCTATGACTACTGTATGTCTCCTGTATGACCAGAGTCTACAGTATGTCCAGAGTCTACAGTATGTCCAGAGTCTACTGTATGTCTACTTTATGACCAGTCTACTGTATGTCTGCTGTATCTCCAGAGTCTACTGTATGTACAGTCTGCTGTATGACCAGAGTCTACTGTGTGTCTACTGTATGTCCAGTCTACTGTATGACCAGAGTTTACTGTATGTCCAGAGTCTACTGTATGTCTACTGTATGACCAGAGTCTACTATATGTCTACTGTATGTCCAGAGTCTACTGTGTCTACTTTATGTCCAGAGTCTACTGTGTGTCCAGTCTACTGTATTACCAGAGTCTACTGCATGTCCAGAGTCTACTGTATGTCTACTGTAAGACCAGTCTACTGTATGTCTACTGTATGTCTACTGTATGACCAGAGTCTACTGTATGTCTACTGTATGACCAGTCTACTGTATATCTACTGTATGTCTACTGTATGACCAGAGTCTACTGTATGTACAGAGTCTACTGTATGTATACTTTATGTCGAGTCTACTGTATGTCTGCTCTATGTCCCGAGTCTACTGTATGACGAGAGTCTACTCTGTCTACTCTATGACTACTGTATGTCTACTGTATGACCATAGTCTACTGTATGTCCAGAGTCTACTGTATGTCCAGAGTCTACTGTGTGTCCAGTCTACTGTATGACCAGAGTCTACTGTATGTCTACTGTAAGACCAGTCTACTGTATGACCAGAGCCTACTATATGTCTACTGTATGACCAGTCTACTGTATATCTACTGTATGTCTACTGTATGACCAGAGTCTACTGTATGTACAGAGTCTACTGTATGTCTACTGTATGTCCAGAGTCTACTGTATGTCTGCTCTATGTCGAGTCTACTGTATGACCAGAGTCTACTTTATGTCTACTCTATGACTACTGTATGTCTACTGTATGACCACAGTCTACTGTGTCCATAGTCCACTGAATGACCAGAGTCGATTGTATCTCCAGAGTCTACTGTATGCCCAGAGTCTACTGTATGTCCAGAGTTTACTGTGTCCATAGTCTACTGTATGACCAGAGTCTATTGTATGTCCAGAGTCTACTGTATGACCAGAGTCTACTGTGTCCATAGTCCACTGTATGACTAGTCTATTGTATGTCCAGAGTCTACTGTATGCCTACTGTATGTCCAGAGTCTATGACCAGATTGTACTGTATGACCAGAGTCTACTGCATGTCTACTGTATGACCAGAGTCTACTGTATGTCTGCTGTATGTCGAGAGTCTACTGTATGACCAGATTGTACTGTATGACCAGAGTCTACTGTATGTCTACTGTATGTCTACTGTATGACCAGAGTCTACTGTATGTACTGCTGCTTCCTCACACACGGATTAGATAACAGCTACTGTGAGGATGCTCTCTTCCCACTAACAAGGGTTTGGCCCCTCTGAAAAAAGAAAGAGCAAAGTTAAACGTGGGTAGATTGATAGTTTATTTCCCACAGATAGAAAATTCTTTTTCGCAGTTCGTGCAAGCACCACAACACAAGCTGCCAGTCACAACAAGACACGTGGCCGCAGTACGTCTGACACCACACACACAATCAGCTGAACTGGACTCAACAAACGTTTTGAACAGAGTGGTTTTACCAAGTATTCCCACACGTATTTCCTAAAGAACGATTGTGCACCTAACAGGTTATCACACAATTCCACTTGTGAAAAATGACCCGAAGCGGCGGACCCTGGGGGAAGGGTTGAACCCGGGTTTTCTGAACTAAGGTGCACATTTTTAGAAGTGAAATGACGACTATAAAAACACATCAGAAGACAGACCTCATCCGATGGTGCCCCCTAAGATGTCCAATCATGTCCAGGTTCGTCTGCAGCTGCTCACTCCAAAATTAAAAGAGCTGAACCAGAGTTCACAACCCATTCGAAATCCAGGTCCCCGGTGAGCGCAGCCCTCCCAGACCTGCAGCCCTCCCAGACCTGCTCATACAAACACCACATCCTTACTCATGCACGTCCCTGTTGTTTTGCAACTGGCTTTGGTTACATATGAAAAACATACCAAATTCAAATTTAAAGAGTCGTTTTAAAGCTATATAATAATTTGGGATATGTAGCTTTAAATGACCAAGCCATATAATCAGCTGTGTATGATAAGAGGCCCGTGATTTCATAAAGGCAAGTATGGCAGCTCATAGGGCCTTATTAACTTCCGGGTTGGCCGCGGGATTTCCCGTGAAGTGAGGCCGGACGGGCGTCACCGTGGCCGGCTAGACCGTTCACAAAAGGCCGGTCACCGCTAAAGTTCGTGAAAATTAAATTAAAACGTTTTATGATTGTTAACCAGCCGGGTGTAAATAAAGATGGTGTGGACTGGGGAAATATGTCATCATAATGGAGTTGTTGACCAAATTAAATTAATTATCCATCCGAAAATAAAGCTAACAGTTAGCAAGGCCTTTAGCCTAACTCACCAGAAACGAGCGGCGTTCTCTCTGTGACGGTGTTTGATCCCAACCAGCCATCCAGGGGTACGTTGGTGGGCGTAATTTCATCACCAATAGCCATCATTATGATAACTGACCCTTCGCTAAGCCCCGCCCCCTTGGTTACTGTTGCTACGCCTGGCAAGCTAACGTCCGTCCGCGAAATTTAAACATGGCGTTTACTGTCATGTCAGTGACAGATATTCCAGGTGAATTGACATCCAATTTCTGGAAAAGCAAGGGGATAGAGAGAAGTAGACAGAAAGGCTTGCAATATGCATTTGAAAGCTACATCCATGATATAATTTGTCAGCGTGTGAATGAAGGGGAAATTAAAATCGAGGCTAAAGCCTACAAGTCCCAATATAAAACTCCGGCACCCCACATCTTAACTATTCACGTTAAGGAGAAGGAGATAAATGAATAACAATGCTCGTGTACAGCAGGGTAAGACAATATAGATAGTTGTATTTTAAGCCGACGTTTAGTTATGAGTCCATATAGCCTACTAGCTAGCTTTCAGATCTAGCTAACATTAGTGTCATGTATCTGGAAAACCCCAAAAGCAGACGGGACAACCAGGTAAGGGAAGAAATCAAGTCTTTATTGAAGTGGCCGATCCCAGGGGTAGAGCAGGAGTTGGCTCAGTGGCAGGTAGACTGGCAGGCTGAAGTCCTGAAGAGCAGAGAGCAAAGAATCAGACAGGCAGGCAAGAATGCAAAAACTATGAACATCAGAGATGCAGACTAGGACTGGGACTAGGACTAGGACTGGGACAGGGCGTGCAATAACCTTTAGGCAACAAACCATGAATGGCTACGTTCCAGCGAAGACTGGTCCACAGTGGAGGCTTCTTAAGGGTGAGGGCGATTGCTTGATGGCCAGCAGGTGTGCCGGGGTGAAGGAGGGGTCAGCAGGTGTCAAGGGAGAGGGGGTGATCGCTTGATGGCCAGCAGGTGTGCCGGGGTGAAGGAGGGGTGAGCAGATGTCAAGGGAGAGGGGGTGATTGCTTGATGGCCAGCAGGTGTGCCGGGGTGAAGGAGGGGTCAACAGGTGTCATGGGCGAGGGGCTGTGACAGTTAGGATATGTTTTAGCTAGCCAGGCTAGCCAGCTGGATCAGGGGAGCTCACATGCACTTTCCCGTTTGTTTAAAGTGCACCAGGATATTGCTCACACATCGTGGGCTTGATCCACTGGATCTTATAAAGGCAAGAACAGAAGAGTCAGCTAAGTCCTGCACAAGTTTGCCACAACAATGGCACAAACCAAGAGGTGGTAAAATAAAGGCTGTGCCCGTATCATCGGTGGTGGTCGCAAAGGCTAGATAGGATCGAAAGCGGAGACCAGTTGACTGTCATGTTAGCTAACCTAGCTAGTTAGGCTAGCTAATGTAACGTGCATAGATAAGTAGACACGCTGGCCGCTGGCTGGCGGGTCTGACCCTTCAGTCGAGCGGTTAGCGATATCTCCTGCGGCGCGGGCGATACGGGTTCGCTTCCCGGCCGCGGCAGTTCCTGTGGTTGCGTGGCTCCCTCAAATTCGCTGCAGCGGTGGGATGGTGAGACCGTAAAGGCCATCGGGAAGCGTATGCGCCCATAGGCGTGAAGGAGCTGAAATGCTTAAGCACAGGGACGCGCTTCCCGAAGGAGGAGGTTAATGTAACGTGCATAGATAAGTAGACACGCTGGCCGCTAACTGACGGGTCTGACCCCTTAGTCGAGCGGTTAGCGATGTCTCTTAGGGCGCGGGCGATATGGGTTCGCTTCCCGGCCGCGGCAGTTTCTGTGGTTGCGTGGCCCGCTCGAATTCGCTACACTAACGTTAGCAAGCTTACCTTGGAGCAAACAAATGTGTTTTTGTTTATCCTCGATGGATTCAGCTGTGAGTGAGGTCTCCCACACTGTTTGATCCACATTCGACATTTTTCGTCTTGTGTTTTATACTTAGGAAAAGCCCAAAATACAACCCCACCCTCCAAACTTTTAGGATATCTGCAGGTACCGTGAGTGCACCGTTTCGGCATTTCCTCGATAGCTTGCCAGGCCTCCCCTGCTTAGTTACGGTTACTAATGTATCCGGTTTTTTCTTGCCCGGTGCGGGATTCGATACGGGGTGTACTGCACCACAAGGCGACATCACTAACCGCTCGGCTAAAAGGTCAGAACCGTTAGCTAGGGACTAACGTGTTTTATTAGTAGTTTACACTAATTTAGGATTGGACAGTGGCTGTTCTAGGGCGGGGCTTAGCGAAGGATCAATTACAGAAGTGGACTTTACAGTTTGATTGATTTGATAATGTAGCGACTTATAGATAGTATTGAAGCTTCCGGTTTTTTAGACTCGCTAGCCCTCGGCTAACGGGTCGGACCCTTTAGTCAACTGGCTAACGTAGTCGCCCGCTGTGCGGGAGTCCCGGGTTCGCGACCGGGCTCCCAGCTGCCCCCCCCCCCCCGAATTCGCTAAAATTTACAAACCCCAATTCCAATGAAGTTGAGACGTTGTGTAAACCTAAATAAAAACAGAATACTGTAACGTGCATGGATAAGAAGACACGCTGGCCGCTGGCTGGACCCTTTAGTCGACTGGTTAACGTTGTCGCTTGCGGAGTGGGAGACATGGGTTCGCGTCCCGGTTGTGGAGACGGTTCCCGGACTGCCCCCCGAATTCGCTACATTGGTGTCAGAAGTGGGATGGAGCGACCGTAAGGCCATCGGAAGCGTAGGCTCCCTGAGGTGTGAAGGAGCTGATATGCTTAAGCGCGGGGACGCGCTTCCCGAAGGAGGGGGGTAGTGTAACGTGCATGGATAATGCACCACACATTTTCAATGGGAGACAGGTCTGGACTGCAGGCAGGCCAGTCCAGTACCCGCACTCTTTTACTACGAAGCCCCGCTGGTGTAACACGTGCAGAATGTGCCTTGGCATTGTCTTGCTGAAATAAGCAGGGACGTCCCTGAAAAAGACGTCGCTTGGATGGCAGCATATGTTGCTCCAAAACCTGTATGTACCTTCCAGCATTAATGGTGCCTTTGCAGATGTGCAGGTTACCCATGATGCCATGGGTACTAACACACCCCCATACCATCACAGACGCTGGCTTTTGGACTTTGTGCTGAGAACAATCTGGATGGTCCTTTCCCTCTTTAGCCCGGAGGACACGACATCCATGATTTCCAAAAACAATGTGAAATGTGGACTCGTCAGGCCACGGCACACGTGTCCACTTTGCATCAGTCCATCTCAGATGAGCTCGGGCCCAAAGAAGCCGGCGGCGTTTCTGGGTGGTGTTGATATCTGGCTTTAGCTTTGCCTGGTAGAGTTTTGCACTTGTAGACGTAGCGACCAACTGTGTTAACTGACGATGGTTTTCCCAAGTGCTCCTGAGCCCACGTGGTAATATCCTTTACACAATGATGTCGGTTTTTAATGCAGTGCTGCCTGAGGGGTCGGAGGTCACGGGCATTCAATGTTGGTTTTGGGCCTTGCCGTTTACGTGCAGAGATTTCTCCGGATTCTCTGAATCTTGTGATGATATTATGGACTGGAGATGATGAAATCCCTAAATTCCTTGCAGTTGTACGTTGAGAAACGTTGTTCTTAAACTGTTGGACTATTTGCTGACGCAGTTGTTCACAAAGTGGTGAGCCTCGCCCCATCCTTGCTTGTGAACGACTGAGCGTTTCGGGGATGCTCCTTTTATACCCAATCATGACACTCCCCTGTTTCCAGTTAACCTGTTCACCTGTGGAATGTTCCCAACAGGTGTTTTTTGAGCATTCCTCAACTTTCCCAGTCTTTTGTTGCCCCTGTCCCAACTTCTTTGGAACATGTTGCAGGCATCAAATTCAAAATGAGTGAATATTTGCCAAAAAAAATAAAGTTTATCAGTTTGAACATTAAATATCTTGTCTTTGTAGTGTATTCAATTGAATATAGGTCGAAAAGGATTTGCAAATCATTGTATTCTGTTTTTATTCACGTTTTACACAACGTCCCAACTTCATTGGAACTGGGGTTTGTAATAATTTCGTGTGTGTGTGTGTGTGTGTGTGTGTGCGTGTCTGCCCTTGCTTTTCTGATGTCCCCATTAGGATAGAAAAACCAGAAACCACCTGCCTTGTTGGGACATTTTATGGGTCCCCATGAGGAACAGGGTCTATTTTAAGGTTAGGATTTGGGTTTAGAGTTAGGGTTAGAATTAGGATTAGGTTAAAGTTAAGATTAGGGTAAGAGCTAAGGTTAAGGTTCGGCACGTAGTTGTGATGATTAAGTCTTTATGCATGCTCAATAATCCAGGTAAGGAAATCACAGAAAGGTGAATCAGTTCATCTAGACACAACATTTATTAACAGAAACGTTTCATCATCATCTAAGTGACCTCTTCAGTCTCAACTGACTGCAGGTACCCCCAACCTTATAAACAATACAGTGGCATAACGACGCAAACCAACGACCGGTTTCATATGCAAATTGCCGTGACCATTAAGTAGAGTTAGAATGGCCATGACTACTGTACTTCACATACAGGGGGCAGTACTATAGGCAGATGCATGGGTGTGCTGTGGGTTCCCCTGTCTCACCTGTAGTGGCCAACTTGTACTTGGAGGAAGTGGAAAAGAGGCTCTGATGTCCTGTCCAGGGACACCACCTAGCCATTGGTTCAGATTTGTGGATGACACCTGGGTTAAAATTAAATCTCAGGATGTAGCACATTTCACCAACCACATTAACTCTGTGGACACCACATCAAGTTCACCAGGGAGGATGTGGAACATGACAGGGTAGCCTTCTTACACTGTGAAATTACAACTGGTGATTGGGGACATTTGATTGTTGATGTTTACCATAAACCAACACATACTGATGAGTACTTAAGGTTTGACTCTCATCATCCACTGGAGCACAAACTAGGAGTCACCAGGATGCTGGACCACCAAGCTGACAACGTCCCCACTAACACAGCAGCCGGGGAAGGGGAGAGATCCCACATTAAACAGGCCCTGGTTAAGTGTGGTTGTCCTAACTGGGTGTTTGTCAAAGCCAGGAAGACGGCCAAACAGAGCACCAGCCAATTGAAGAGAGGAGAAGGACACCAGCTGTCTAAGTATAAAGCAGTGGTGGTTCCATATGTGGTGGGAGTGTCGGAACAGTTGAGATGCATATGTTCAAAACACCACATCTCAGTTGCTTTCAAACCCCAAAACACGCTGTGCCAGAAGTTGGTCCACCCTAAGGATCGAGTCCCCCGGCACAAACAGAGCAATATAGTGTAGCTGTTAAGTGCTAGGAGGATTGCCGTGAGTTGTACGTCGGGGAAACTAAACAGACGCTGGCCAAGAGGATGGCACACCACAGGAGACCTAACACATCAGGCCAGGACTCCACAGCCTGCACCATCTACAGGCCAGGACTCCACAGTCTGCACCATCTACAGGCCAGTGGCCACTCTTTCAGGACTGAGGATGTACACATCAGAGAAGGTTGAATCAGTTCATCTGGATACAGCGTTTATTGTCAGACGTGTTTCATCACCTATTCGTGTCTCATGTCTTACAATATAGAAAAATGGCTTCAGAGTGGGTTTATCTCCTCACCCTCCTCCCTCTGTTAACAGTGGTGTGGCTGCCAAGTGTTTGCTCAGCTGAAAGTAAGGCTTGTTTGTTCTGAAGCGCATTCAGGCACTTCCCCGACAACACATTCTTCCCTTGCCACGCTGCGACTGTGCTGCTGCTGCTGCCGCCGCCGCCGCCGAGATCTGAGTGGGCTGCCGTCTATTAAGGCAGCGTCGAGGAGCCAACCATGCGGAAAGCTGCAGGCTCAAAGAAAACTCTTTCTCTTTTAAAGGGATGAGCACTGGAAATTCCCTGCTTTCTCCTCTTGTGATTGCTCTCTCCTGTACAAAAATGGCCTTGAATGCTGGTGCAAACTGACTGGCTTCATGCTGAAGCCCTCAAAAGCTGGGCCACCGCCCTGAAAGTTAAGCAAACGTGCTCCCCGTCATATCATACATAGTATTTGTTGAGCTTACCTCGCCCCTCCAAAAGAAAACTGCCTTGATGGAGTGTTTGGACATGAGGGGTTCTGTTTTACCAGCCCCATTTTGAATTATTTAAATGCTCTGTAATGGTGACACCGGTGTGTAAACAGGTGTCCAGCTCTCAAGACTGTGTGCACAGGTGCCTGATGTGAGAGGTGTGGTATCGGGCTATATAAATAAAATGGACTTGACTCGAGGAAATGATGGGGGATGCCATGAGGCGTTGAGAGGAAGTGTTGTGAGACCGAGATGATGGTGGGAACTGAGCAACACTTTTAAATGATTCAGAGACCCTTTTCCCTTCTTCATCTGTTGGTAAACACCACCGAGGGAGGACAAGAGGCCACTAAAGAGTGTTCCTCCTGCATGTCAGGGACAGGTGTTATACATGGGTTCATATAATGGGCCTAGATACACTGCTGATGTCCGTTTCCTGGTGGCCCTGCCTTAAACACCCTGGCCAATTAAAGCCCCATATATAACTAAATCCATAGATTCCCTCCCACAGTGAAGTAACGACCAGGATTTCACTCCTGCCTAAAACGACCATGGGCGGTCAAAATTACCTCTATATTGTGTCAAGATAAATACCCATCTGAGATATTAATGCATTACATATGTTAGTGTGTCTGTTAGGAAACTAACTGACACCAAAATTAACATTTCAGCAACTTTAATACTATTTTTAAACAAATTAAAATGGCCGCTGTCCAACGCCTGTAAATACTGCAGCGCCTCGGTGGTGGTCATGGTGCGTCTGTAGCGGCGTCCGTAAGCAGACATGTTGGCAGTAATCACACATCAAGTGTAGACTGTTTCTCTCCACTGGAGGGCGCTGGTGTGTTTCTAGGACAGAGCAACGAACTTCACGAAGGAGATGACGCCACCAACACACGTCATAATTACTGACATGACGCGCACGATCACGCGCAAATTACACGCCGTCATTTTGACGGCTCGTGGTCGTTTTATGTAGATCTTATAACTTTGTGTGTGCAATTGATGTAAAACTAAATTTAATGCAAATTTATCCAGCTTTAGGAGAATTCATTCTTTTCTCTTTTTTTGCAAAGTGTTAAACTTTGAAAACCCAAAACCGTCAAAATGACGGCCTTGGTCGTACTCAAAGGAGTGTTTAGCATTACCCACAAGTGCATGCTGTTGCTAACTCTACACAGAGTTCCATGTAAAGGCAGCATGGCGCAAATATGGTTGTAGTACACTTATTGACTTTGAGTCTTTGTGGGTTCATCGTGGAAACTTCTAGAAGCTGTCAACAGCGGGGCAGAGCAACGTTTGTTTCCGGCTGCGCGCGCATGACCCGTGCCTGGGGGCGTCCAGCACCTGCACCGCCACGCACCGAGTCTGCAGCGGAACGATGCAGCGGCGAGATCCAGCCAGAAGGACGCGCTAAAAGTAACGCCGATCCATCACATCTGCAAAGGCAGCCCACAGGTCTTCCGTTCAGGTCGCTCGAGTGTCCTTCAGGAACCAGTGTGAAAACCTCCAGCTAGTGGTGGCATAGACTGAACCAGACGTCTTTACTGTTTCCGTGTGTTGGGACTATCACACGCATTTCCTTGAGAAGAAGCAAGGCGGGGACTGTGCACGCCCACGTTTTTCTTGTTCCTGATGTTTTGGGTTATTTTCTTCTTTTCGCTTTTGGTCGTCGCTCAGAAAACCAGTTGGAAGACGCAGTGACTACATTATTTAGTGCATGTTTAACAGTCAGAGTAAAGAAAAACAACTGGCTTCAATGGTTTGCACGACTTCACCTGTCATTTCGGAAATTAGATTTATTAAACCCGCAATCATCGATATGGTCTGCTGGTGAGCGGTGACCAAAACACTAGTTTTAACCTGAGAGTGAGTATATTATTCAATGAATCAATGAAATTGGGCTGTAAAAGCATTCGATGACGTAATATTTACAGTAACTAATGTTCATGCAGCTTCCCCTCAGGTTGTCCACAGATTATTTTCCTTGCAGCTAGCTCGTAAAACTGCAATCCCTAAAATTGAGGATTTATTCTATCAGTTTTAAATGTGATGCCGATGTGACAGTTCTGTTGGACTATCAACACTACAGTAGAACAGCATTTCAGCACAGCTGGCTGTAGGAGCCAGAGAGAAACACGTGTACTGAAAGTGATTTTCTCTGACTATTGACAGGGATAGTAGTCATTGTGGTTTGTGTTTGCTGTCAGCTCACCAGAAAATACCAGAGCTGACACAGGCAGCCTAAACGTCATCACACAACATCTCCTTTTGGTTCTGAAGCACATGTCCTCTTGGTTCTGCAGCACATCTCCTCTTGGTTCTGCAGCACATCTCCTCTTGGTTCTGCAGCACATCTCCTCTTGGTTCTGCAGCACATCTCCACTTGGTTCTGCAGCAAATCTCCACTTGGTTCTGCAGCACATCTCCTCTTGGTTCTGCAGCACATCTCCTCTTGGTTCTGCAGCAAATCTCCACTTGGTTCTGCAGCACATCTCCTCTTGGTTCTGCAGCACATCTCCACTTGGTTCCGCAGCACATCTCCACTTGGTTCCGCAGCACATCTCCTCTTGGTTCTGCAGCACATCTCCACTTGGTTCCGCAGCACATCTCCACTTGGTTCCGCAGCACATCTCCACTTGGTTCTGCAGCACATCTCCTCTTGGTTCTGCAGCACATCTCCACTTGGTTCTGCAGCATATCTCCACTTGGTTCTGCAGCACATCCCCTCTTGATTCTGCAGCACATGTCTTGGTCCTGCAGCACATCTCCTCTTGATTCTGCAGCACATCTCCTCTTGGTTCTGCAGCACATCTCCTCTTGGTTCTGCAGCACATTTCTTGGTTCTGCAGCACATCTCCTCTTGGTTCTGCAGCACATGTCTTGGTTCTGCAGCACATCTCCTCTTGGTTCTGCAGCACATCTCCTCTTGGTTCTGCAGCACATTTCTTGGTTCTGCAGCACATCTCCTCTTGGTTCTGCAGCACATGTCTTGGTTCTGCAGCACATCTCCTCTTGGTTCTGCAGCACATCTCCTTTTGGTTCTGCAGCACATCTCCTCTTGATTCTGCAGCACATCTCCACTTGGTTCTGCAGCACATCTCCTCTTGGTTCTGCAGCACATCTCCACTTGGTTCTGCAGCACATCTCCTCTTGGTTCTGCAGCACATCTCCTCTTGGTTCTGCAGCACATCTCCACTTGGTTCTGCAACACATCTCCTCTTGGTTCTGCAGCACATCTCCACTTGGTTTTGCAGCATATCTCCACTTGGTTCTGCAGCACATCTCCACTTGGTTCTGCAGCATATCTCCACTTGGTTCTGAAGCATATCTCCACTTGGTTCTGCAGCATATCTCCACTTGGTTCTGCAGCACATCTCTACTTGGTTCTGCAGCATATCTCCACTTGGTTCCGCAGCACATCTCCTCTTGGTTCTGCAGCATATCTCCACTTGGTTCTGCAGCACATCTCCACTTGGTTCTGCAGCACATCTCATCTTGGTTCTGCAGCATATCTCCACTTGGTTCTGCAGCACATATCTACTTGGTTCTGCAGCATATCTCCACTTGGTTCCGCAGCACATCTCCTCTTGGTTCTGCAGCACATCTCCACTTGGTTCTGCAGCATATCTCCACTTGGTTCTGCAGCATATCTCATCTTGGTTCTGCAGCACATCTCCACTTGGTTCTGCAGCACATCTCCTCTTGGTTCTGCAGCAAATCTCCACTTGGTTCTGCAGCACATCTCCTCTTGGTTCTGCAGCACATCTCCACTTGGTTCCGCAGCACATCTCCACTTGGTTCCGCAGCACATCTCCTCTTGGTTCTGCAGCACATCTCCACTTGGTTCCGCAGCACATCTCCACTTGGTTCCGCAGCACATCTCCACTTGGTTCTGCAGCACATCTCCTCTTGGTTCTGCAGCACATCTCCAATTGGTTCTGCAGCATATCTCCACTTGGTTCTGCAGCACATCCCCTCTTGATTCTGCAGCACATGTCTTGGTCCTGCAGCACATCTCCTCTTGATTCTGCAGCACATCTCCTCTTGGTTCTGCAGCACATCTCCTCTTGGTTCTGCAGCACATTTCTTGGTTCTGCAGCACATCTCCTCTTGGTTCTGCAGCACATGTCTTGGTTCTGCAGCACATCTCCTCTTGGTTCTGCAGCACATCTCCTCTTGGTTCTGCAGCACATGTCTTGGTTCTGCAGCACATCTCCTCTTGGTTCTGCAGCACATGTCTTGGTTCTGCAGCACATCTCCTCTTGGTTCTGCAGCACATCTCCTTTTGGTTCTGCAGCACATCTCCTCTTGATTCTGCAGCACATCTCCACTTGGTTCTGCAGCACATCTCCTCTTGGTTCTGCAGCACATCTCCACTTGGTTCTGCAGCACATCTCCTCTTGGTTCTGCAGCACATCTCCTCTTGGTTCTGCAGCACATCTCCACTTGGTTCTGCAACACATCTCCTCTTGGTTCTGCAGCACATCTCCACTTGGTTCTGCAGCATATCTCCACTTGGTTCTGCAGCACATCTCCACTTGGTTCTGCAGCATATCTCCACTTGGTTCTGAAGCATATCTCCACTTGGTTCTGCAGCATATCTCCACTTGGTTCTGCAGCACATCTCTACTTGGTTCTGCAGCATATCTCCACTTGGTTCCGCAGCACATCTCCTCTTGGTTCTGCAGCATATCTCCACTTGGTTCTGCAGCACATCTCCACTTGGTTCTGCAGCACATCTCATCTTGGTTCTGCAGCATATCTCCACTTGGTTCTGCAGCACATCTCTACTTGGTTCTGCAGCATATCTCCACTTGGTTCCGCAGCACATCTCCTCTTGGTTCTGCAGCACATCTCCACTTGGTTCTGCAGCATATCTCCACTTGGTTCTGCAGCATATCTCATCTTGGTTCTGCAGCACATCTCCACTTGGTTCTGCAGCACATCTCCACTTGGTTCTGCAGCACATCTCCTCTTGGTTCTGCAGCACATGTCTTGGTTCTGCAGCACATCTCATCTTGGTTCTGCAGCACATCTCATCTTGGTTCTGCAGCACATCTCCTCTTGGTTCTGCAGCACATCTCCACTTGGTTCTGCAGCACATCTCCACTTGGTTCTGCAGCACATCTCCACTTGGTTCTGCAGCATATCTCCACTTGGTTCTGCAGCACATCTCCTCTTGGTTCTGCAGCACATCTCCTCTTGGTTCTGCAGCACATGTCTTGGTTCTGCAGCACATCTCCTCTTGGTTCTGAAGCACATCTCCTCTTGGTTCTGAAGCACATCTCCTCTTCGTTCTGCAGCACATCTCCTCTTGGTTCTGCAGCACATCTCCACTTGGTTCTGCAGCACATCTCATCTTGGTTCTGCAGCACATCTCCTCTTGGTTCTGCAGCACATCTCCTCTTGATTCTGCAGCACATGTCTTGGTTCTGCAGCACATCTCCTCTTGGTTCTGCAGCACATCTCCTCTTGGTTCTGCAGCACATCTCCACTTGGTTCTGCAGCACATCTCCTCTTGATTCTGCAGCACATGTCTTGGTTCTGCAGCACATTCCCTCTTGGTTCTGCAGCACATCTCCACTTGGTTCAGCAGCACATATCCTCTTGGTTCCGCAGCACGTCTCCTCTTGGTTCTGCAGCACATCTCCACTTGGTTCTGCAGCATATCTCCACTTGGTTCTGCAGCACATCTCCTCTTGATTCTGCAGCACATGTCTTGGTTCCGCAGCACATCTCCACTTGGTTCTGCAGCACATCTCCACTTGGTTCTGCAGCACATCTCCACTTGGTTCTGCAGCACATCTCATCTTGGTTCTGCAGCACATCTCCTCTTGATTCTGCAGCACATGTCTTGGTTCGGCAGCACATCTCCTCTTGATTCTGCAGCACATGTCTTGGTTCGGCAGCACATCTCCACTTGGTTCTGCAGCACATGTCTTGGTTCGGCAGCACATCTCCACTTGGTTCTGCAGCACATGTCTTGGTTCTGCAGCACATGTCTTGGTTCTGCAGCACATCTCCACTTGGTTCTGCAGCACATCTCCTCTTGGTTCTGCAGCATGGCCACATCAGCATCACGTTTCCATCTGTCTTCCTGCTGGAGTTGGTTCCAACACGCAAGTGTTTGCTGGATTAATTAATTTATTAATTGATTTATTAGCAATTTATTAATGGGGAAATTTTACAGATTACAGCTTTAGGTCAAGTCAACTTGAATGTATCTGTGTAGCCCTACATCAGTTAGGTCCCAGTGGGCTTTACAGTAACACTGCATTATCAATTTCACAACAGCTAAGCAGAGTAAATGACAGTGCACAGCGTCACCTGTCCTTACGCCCTCCATTTCTGAGGTATTGGAGGGAAAATTAGACAACCGGGCCTAGACCCGAACCTCTCTGTCTGATTGGCTGATTACGTCATATTAGTTCATTGAGATGAGCACCTTAATAGTCCGTTTAATTAAACACGTTTGAATTCAGACTGCTGTCACCTTGCATGACATATGGATGCAAAGCAGCCATGTAACTGAAGGCATTGAAACCATCCCATATTTGTTCTGCTCCAAATGAGGTTACCAAATACAACTGGCAACTACAGAGCAGTCCGTATGCAAATACGGCAGCTTAGATCAACCTGCTGTAATTTAAATATCTTCTTTAATATGTCGACAGGCCCTATGTGGCACATTATGAAGCAGCGCTGCAGGCGCTGCAGGCGCTGCAGGGCTGCAGGCTGTGTGGGCTGCTGAACAACATCCCCATGACGTCTGAAGTCTGACATGGCCCAAATCCTTTCAAAAACGGTCTAAACTTAAACTAGTGCTAATGACACCGGGGTGCCCGGCGTTTCAAAGGTTTCAGAGATAAAAATATCTCCGCCCGAGAAAAAGTGGATCACTTCTTCTCATCAGAGACTTCGGCACCCGTCACCAAAACTGATTAATGCACAAATTAACAAACTGTTCAGAAAATAAGGGGCGTGCCTTTTGCCAGCAGGTGAACCCAGGCAGCGCCCCCCCTGCCCAGCTCCAGCACCCGTCTGACGCCGAAACACCTTTCCCCTGCCAGGGCGTCTGGATGACCCAGTGTGCAGGAGGCTTCAGGGCAGTTTCAGCAGGTATGGTCACACGTGCACCAGTAAGCCACGTTTAACCTGTGTAGGGCAAGTATAGAAAGGGTTTTGTAGATAACGTAAATATAAATAAATAAATGAATAAATAAAATAAGATAGATAGATAGATAGATAGATAGATAGATAGATAGATAGATAGATAGATAGATAGATAGATAAGATAAATAAGATAGATAGATAGATAAATAGAAATAAAAACAACATTGTAAATTAAAGGCTGATTTCAGGTGATCCTTCATGAATCAGTGAGTGTACTATACCCTACCCCATAGAGTCTCTTCCCTCAGCCCTCCGCTCATCCAGCTTACTGTCACAGTGCCACGGCCTCCTCGCCACCGCCATGACTGCTATCAGCATCATGCTCATGGTACTGGAAACAGAAACGTCACAAAAACACTTACAACTTTATTAAATCCATTTTGTATTTCTCCCTTGAAAGGAATCAAGTTAACAATAATAATAATGGTTGTAATAATAATAATAATAATAAAATAGTAGGTTGCCAGTGCTCTCAGGATCATTTCCACCGTGCTCTCCGTCTAAACAGCAATAGTTTAAACGGTAATTGGCAATTTGTTGGGCACTTAATCTATCACTTCCCCCATGTGTGAACAGTTAAAGGCTATTTTCTCTAATTACACTGAAACAAGAGGGATATAATGAGTGCTTGGCTTTGTTGTGGAGCTCATTGATGTTAAAACCATGCCTCCACATAACAGAAGTGATATTAACTTGGATGCAAATGAAGCGCTCCCTCCCTCAGCACGGGCTGCCGAGCGATTACAATACCTCTGCCTCCTTTGTACCGGCCGCACTTACCATCTAATAATGCTGAATGAGGAGGAGGAGGAGGAGGAGGAGGAGGAGGAGGATCCACTTACAGAGCAGTACACCATAATCCTTACCAAGTAAAAAATGGAGGTTCCTTATTTGTTTTTAATAATTTATGACGCTCAGCATCCCGGGAGATTCTTCCCCAAACGAGGAAATAAATACCATTGTACTGCAGCGCGAGCTCGCCCTCGATTCATGGAAAATTTAATCCGCTATTAGGGGTGTGAGGCTGCAAGGCTTTGTGGGTAATTAGTGAACATGCTCTGGAATGTTGGCGGGGCTTGGCAGGTGCTTTTGATCCGCGGCACGAGGCAGGATTAGTGTTGACGGGGTGGGGTGGCAGGAGGATGGAGGAAGCTACGCAGGGCGGTGGAGGAGAGAAACGGCGGACCGAGGGGCAGCTTTTGGCTCATCCCTTCATCTGTAGTTTCTATTTCCGGTTGTTAATCCCTGCACACTATACAGCACGGGTACAAGAGGTGCTGTGCCACGACGCTGTATTCACGAGGACATCCCCAGACAGGGGGCCTGTTGTTTGGGGCTCACGCATTGCCAGTTCTTGATGTCGACTGGGACAAAACCAGCTCGCTGATCCGGAGGAGTTCCCTGGTGCACATGTGGAGTTGTCTCCTCGTGTAAGGCCAGAAATAAATCACTCGATACAATCTGACGAGGTTCGGCATCATCAGGATCAGAACACTTCCCTCATCCCCGAGGGGAAGCTGGGTTCTCTCACAGCCGCTCGCGCCCCAGCAAGGACACAAAAAAAACTAACAAGAAAATAGAAACAAATAGAAATAAAAGTGAGAATAAGAAATAGAAACAAGGACAAAATATATCAACAAGCATGGCGCTCACGACGCCCTACGTATACTGCACCATCGCGGCACACGGCAGCAGCACAAACACCACCCGCCAGGGGGGAAGAAGTGGAGGGGCCGGGTAATAGTTGTTAGATAATAAGGGGGCACAAGCCTCATGCGGTGTACAAATACCCAGCAACGTATAAAACAAACTCATCCGAGACGGCCTGACTGTAAGTAAAGCAGGCTTCAGTACTAACCACGCGGCCCTGCACCCCCTCTGCACGCTCATAAAACCCCCAAATGATCCCTGATCCCGGCCTCTTCATCACGCTAGATTAAAGCATACCACATGTTTCAGCACCGTGGTATCACACATCCAGTTCATTACAGTACCGCTAAAGTCCGAACGCCCGCGTCCTCTCAGACAGGCACGCGGCTGAATTATTTATATCATTGTGTGTGGGTTCCTATGTGTTCACAAGAGCACAATGAGGCCTAATTAGAGGCGCTATACCGCTAAAGCTCATTTGCAGATGCCAGAAGCATAGTTTATATATAAGTGCTAATATTTGAAAGTCAAATTTAAGTTGAAAAGGCTTGTAATAATTGTTAATTAACTCGAGTTTTGTTTTCCCCTTTGACAAACTTGAATTAGGCGCAGTATTCACTGGGCTGGTACTTAACATTTCGGACCACAAAGATACATTTCAAAGCTTTGAATTATTCCTTTGATGTGGTTATTCTCTGTAGATTAGATATTATTTTAAGATGCCTTTGTTCAAAAATTCATTTTTATTATCCCTGCATGAAATGCATGCCAATTCCCCACATAACTAACCATCGGCGCAATTAACATGTTCGATCGGGCTCGTATTCCTGATAATTTATACAGATCCTCCACCTCCCCTGTGATCGCTCGCAGGGTTTGACTCCTCCGCAGCACCCTTGCATTTACAGAATCAGTTTCATCCTAATGAAAATGGGGTGTGAAACTTTAATGAACAAGACTTGACTGTCATGATAATAAAGACTTTGAAACAAAACCAAGGCCGTTCCAGCGAGCGAGCCGACAGCGGCGCCAGCGTGGCGACATCAGACCAATTAAGATGATAAATATGAACAGTAGTGGGTATTACCGTACATGACTGGAGAGCCCAGTTGTAAACAAGCGCTATCGGATGGCTGATCATTAAAACTGTGTCACCGGGTGCTGCACAGCCATGATAGAGATGGTAACGCAAGATGGATCTATCTGTGCAGCTGAACAGAAGCTGGTGAGTACCGGCTTCACGGACAAGGCTTAAGCCCAGTCCCGGACTAACATGCGAAGCAACTTGCTCAATAAGCTAGCCGGAGATTTAGCCTGTTCTGGATTACACTAAGAGGGGGGGGATTAGAGCTACACTGGGACTAAATTGAATCTTAAGTGAATCCCTCAAAGAGGAAGGTTTGACTTCTGCTTAGTGTTGGTCTTCATGTAGATATTCAAAATAGTCCATGCTGTTTGTCAGAGAGCGTGGACTATTTGGAATATCTACATGAAGACCAACGTGCACTACAAAGGCCAGCCAGACGAGTACTTGTGGACGGGAGTAATCCATTAGATTTCTTTGATCACATAACTTTTCAAGACTGCTTCCATATGTAAAAAGGAAATGCAGGGGCGATAATATCTTTGCTTGAGCTTCAGACTTGACTAGACTTTCCTCTCTGTCTCAGAGAGGACGGCCTTCACCCAGTTCTCTCCAAGTTCTGATTTGAGGTTTTTGGCATCTGGAATCTTTCAACATGAAATTGGTGATTTGTGTGGTGCCAGTGAAGGAACTGAGTGTAGAATAGTTCACAAAACCCACAGGGCCATTTTTGAACTGAGGGGCCTTTACATCACGTTTCTTGATGCTGCTGGCCAAGCCAACTATAAAGTGCAATTCTATCAATATGGGTCCTTCCCTGGAGTGATTGGCTGTAGAAATTGATGCCATGTTCCCACCAAATGTCCATCAACTCCTGGTGCTGAGGAGTACAGGAACCGTAGGAACCGGTTTTCCATGTTCAAGGTGTATGCACTCCTAATTTAGAATTTTCAAATATCATTGCCCGTTGGAAAGGTGCAACTTAGGATTCGTGGGTTTTTCTCAACTCTTCGTTGTGAGCTCAGTTTCAGAGAAGACAACGTACGTAGCAGACTACTAGTGGATATGGTCAGAGTAACTTTTTGTTCACTCCACTATTCCCTCCATACGTAAATCTCACACGGGCGACAGGCATGGGCGACAGTCCATGAAAACTGGGATGGTATCCAGCATGTTACCTGTGCCCCCATCCAGGGGGTTAGTGGTTGTGTCAGGAAGGGCATCCGATGTAAAATTCTGCCAAATCAGTCTGTGGATCGATGAGACCAGGAATGACATACCGGATCAGTCGAGGCCCGGGTTAACAACAACCACCATTGGTGCTGTGCCCTTACAGGGTACTACTGGAAACTGTGTGCCTGTTGAGGAGTGTAAGAAAAGACAGGGGGCAGGAGGGGTACAAGCAAGACAGAGAAGAGACAACTGAAGAAGAGAGACTCTAGAATGGCCACAATGTTGGGACAATGACAAGCAGAGGAGAGACATAGCAGACATGATGAACGGGAGAAGAACACAAGTGATGCGTGTTCAGGAGACAAAGTGGAAAGGAAGCAAGGCAAGAGAGACGGGAGGAGATTATAAGATATACTACCGTGGGGACAGACAGTAAAAGGAAGGGTGTGGGAATAATCCTGGACAGAGAGCTACAACAGAAAGTCGTAGAAGTAAAGAGGGAATCGGATAGGCTGGTTTGGAAGGGGCTGGATTTGTACGGACATCTGGCAAATATAATAAGTTCATATGCCCCACAGGTGGCTCGTGATGAGGAAGAAATTTGAATTTCTGGAGACAACTGGACAATGTAATGGCAGGCGTACCAGCGGAGGAAAGAGTTTTTGTTGGAGCAGACTTGAATGGACATGCGGGAGAAGGAAATGGTGGTGATGAGGACGTCATGGGAAATGGAATTTGGAATGAGAAATGCAGGCGGGAAGTCGATAGCTGATGTTGCTGCAAGGAACGATATGGTTATAGTTAATACATGTTTCAAAAAGAGGGAAAATCAGACATAAACCTGCAAGAGTGGAGGCAGAACTACGCAGATAGACTGTGGAAAGTGGCACTCGAGGGAAGCTGTACATTGCAGAGTAATACCAAGTGTGTGACAAAACAACATAAACCACTGATATGTCAAACAAAGACACGAAGAAAACTCAGAGTACAAAGACCAGCAGCGTGGAAGAGTCAATGGTGGAAGCTGAAAGAGGAACCTAGTAGGGAGGATGAAGGTTAGAGAGCTGTTGGGGGATAGATTGCCACTAGATTGGGATAGAACAGCAGAAGGACTAAGGGAAGCAGGCAGGTGAGTGCTAGGAGAATCTTAAGGGGGTAAAGGAAGGGACGGGGAAGCTGGTGGTGGGAGGAAGAAGTGCAGCACTGCATAAGGAAGAAAAAGTTGACCAAAATGAAGCTGGACAAAATGAGAATGAGCAAAACAAGAGCAAATACAAGAAAGCTAAGAAAGAAACTAAGAGAGTGGTAGGGATAGCAAAGGCAAGAGCATACGAGGACCTATACAGAGGACTAGACACAAAGCAAGGAGAGAAGGATAAGGGCTGCACGGTGGCCCAAGGGTTAGCACTGTTGCCTCACAGCAAGAAGGTCCTGGGTTCAAACCCCAGGCCGTCTCAGCTCCTTACTGTGTGAAGGTTGCATGTTCTCCTCGTGTCTGCGTGGGTTTCCTCCGGCCACTCCAGTTTCCTCCCACCATCAAAAAAGACAAGCACGTTCAGGTTGATACTCCTACCTGTGCCCCTGAGCAAGGCAATAGGAAGAAATAACTGGAGTTGGTCCCAGCACGGCAGCTTTCCACTGCTCCTAGCTACACAGCTAGGAGGGCTTAAATGCAGAGAGTACATTTCATTTGTATGTATGTACAGAATGAGTAATAAAGAGTACTCTGTCCTATATATAGACCAGCCAAACAGAGAGACAGAGCCAGCAAGGATGTCCATCCATCCATTATCCAAACCACTTATCCTGCTCTCAGGGTCACGGGAGCCTATCCCAGCAGTCATTGGGTGGCAGGCGGGGAGACACCATGGACATGCTGCCAGGCCACACACACACATTCACACCTAGGGACAATTCAGTACAGCCGAGTCACCTGACCTACAGGTCTTTGGACTGTGGGAGGAAACCGGAGCCCCCAGACGAAACCCACGCAGACATGAGGAGAACATGCAAACTCCAAACAGAGGACGACCCGGGACCACCCCCAAGGTTGGACTACCCCGGGGCTCGAACCCAGGACCTTCTTGCTGTGAGGCGACTGCGCTAACCACTGCACCACCGTGCCGCCAGCAAGGATGTTTAACACGTAAAGCTGATCAAGGACGCAGATGGAAGAGTTCTGTCAAAAGATGAAGACATTTTACAGAGAGGGAGGAACTATTTCAGCCAACAAATAACCGAGAAAGAACAGATGAACCACCAAGGAACAAAGAGGGCGTAGGAGAGATTACAAGGGATGAGGTGATAAAAGCGGTGGTTAAAGACTGGCTGCATGAGGCATGTTGTTTCTCCTCTCGGGTCATCCTGCAAACAGCCCTCGGCCTTGAGACAAACGGGCAGTTAAACCTACAATGCTGACGCCCTTCTGTGACATCCAACACTTGTCAGCGGTTCAAGTCAACTATTTGGTGTAAAAGAAACATCTAGAGAGACGGTCCCGCATGTCTGCTCTTCTTTGCGAGAATCACCATTATGGTTTTTGGTACGCAGAAGTAACTCCTAAAACAACATTCAACCCTTCACACAACTGATTTCTTTCTAAACTCACTGTTTGGGGAGGGCCTGTATTTTAAGTAAGGTGTAATGAGTAAGCACTGGTTTCCACTCCAACCAGCGGACAAAATCCCAAAATGTGGCTTGTTCAATAGTGTATCATTATTATGAATATTTGGAGAGAATCTAAGTCATTACAAAACTTGCTGTAGCCAAAAACACTTCAACTAACTTACAAAAGCAAAGTCTCAAGTCAACGGACAACAACAACAACAATAATAATAATAATAATAATCATGCTATTATTATTATTTTTATCATTCTTATTATTATTAGTGGTAGTAGTAGTAGTAGTAGTAGTATTAATACAGCACCTTTCAAAACAGTTACAAGGTGCTTCACAATACAAGATAAAATAGTACACACAGTCAAGAAAAAACAAAACAAAACAAAACAAAACAACAACAAACAAACAAAAGGGGGGGGGGACAACCATGACTATCTCCAGGCCCAGGCTGAAGCTACGAGCAGCCGTTCCCAAACTCTTTCATGCCATGACCCTTTTGTGGAGATACCTTTTGGCCAATGACCCGCCAAATATGTTGTGCACCAGAATAATCAGAAAACATGCACTATTTGTCAAAAAGAGGAATAATCAGCAATGCTCTCTGTGTTGCCCACCAATGCAGTATTCAGGTCTCCAGTCATGACCTACTGAAAAAGACGAGGCATGTCACGTCAAACATTATTTTAGTGATTCTCCGAATACAGCTAAATTACTGCAGTGTTTGCATTGATGCTTTCTTTTTGCATCTACATAAGAACCGATATCCATCCATCCATTATCCAAGCCACTGATCCGAAGTCGGGTCGCGGGATGCTGGAGCCTATCCCAGCATCCCGTGACCCGACTTCGGATCAGAACAGACATTTGGTCACAAAATAAGAAAGTAAATGTTCAGTTCAGCTGTCCCCAAACTGAATATGTTCATTGTGTCAATCCCCCTACGCAGGGGTGGATTTGGTCATTTTGGGGGCCCAAGGCAAACGGAGGCATGGGGCCCTCAATGTCCTTTGTTCTCCCCCTTTTTCAAGAAAGACCTACTTGTACCTTCTTATCTTCACCAGTCTTCACGTAGCAATGACGTCCAAACATCTGGAACTGCATCTGTAAAAAAACGCAAGTGCACCCACTGTAATATCTTATTTTCATAATCAGCATGATCTCTGTGTGATAGATTGTACGTTATTGTCCAATCACATGGAAGCTCTGTCATTGGTTGTTATTTACCTTGATTTTCCAGCGGTTTCTCTGAGAGAATCTCCTCTCTGGACCTGCTTCTGCTGCCCAAACTGTGTAAGTTGTTCATGGTCTTCTGTCTTCTCTCATGTTACTAAAGTTAGAAGATAACACACAAGACAATAAGACATCAATTATGGAGACACAAGTATCTACTACTACTTCTACTACTACTACTACTACTACTACTACTACTACTACTACTTTCGGCTGCTCCCGTTAGGGGGCGCCACAGCGGATCATCCGTCTCCATCTCTTCATGTCCTCTGCATCTTCCTGTCACACCAGCCACCTGCATGTCCTCCCTCACCACATCCATAAACCTCCTCTTTGACCTTCCTCTTCTCCTCTTCCCTGGCAGCTCCATATTCAGCATCCTTCTCCCAGTATACCCAGCATCTCTCCTCCACACATGTCCAAACCATCTCAATCTTGTCTCTCTTGCTTTGTCTCCAAACCGTCCAACCTGAGCTGTCCCTCTAATATACTCGTTTCTAATCCTGTCCTTCTTCATCACTCCCAGTGAAAATCTTAGCATCTTCAACTCTGCCACCTCCAGCTCCACCTCCTGTCTTTTCGTCAGTGCCAGGGGATCCAGCACATAGCTGGATGAGTGAGAACTGTGACTCTTTAAGTGTGCCAGAAGAAGATTCAGAGCTGTCAGGGCTTAATCAGCAAGCACTGCATATGGTGCCACAGTACGTGTTATGATGAGTGTGCAGCCCAGCAGCCAACTGAGTGTACCTGGGGACCCATCAGGGACCATATCCTCCCTGCATGGGCAATATACCCTCTGAACCAATGTAGCGAATTCGGGGGGGGGGGCAGCGCGGGAACTGCCACAGCCAGGACGCGAACCCGGATCTCCCGCACCATGGGCGACTATGTTAACCAGTCGACCAAAGGGTCCGACCCCTTAGTTGACTGATTAACGTGGTCGCCCATGGTACGGGGGTTCGCGTCCCGGCTGCAGCGGTTCCCAAGCTGCCCCCCCCCCCCGAATTTGCTACATTGGTATAATAATATGTTCAGTTTCTCCTGCCAAGACCCTTCCCAGAAAGTTGTGTTCTGCCCCGCACCCTCAACACCTGAAATAATAATAAGATAATTGAAACTTTTTTTTATATGCTGACGACATCCTAGTGGTATCCAGTAATCCTGAAATGGCTGCATCAGAAATTAATTTAGTAATAGACTCTTTCTCTGAGATATCGGGATATACAATCAATTGGACAAAATCAGAAGCCA
The DNA here is from genome assembly GCF_029633865.1 of Lampris incognitus. Taxonomy (NCBI): domain Eukaryota; kingdom Metazoa; phylum Chordata; class Actinopteri; order Lampriformes; family Lampridae; genus Lampris; species Lampris incognitus. The sequence goes on from NC_079214.1 coordinate 68,647,417, forward strand.
TGCCACTATCCAAATTATGCCCACCGGTCATTAGAGAAAAATGGCAGTTCAGATGGATGCCGTCCGGCCTAACGTATCTGGGGATTAAACTAACGCCGGGTCTGAATAAGATAACGGAATCAAAATATAGCTCCTATCATTCAAAACATTCAATTTCTGTTGCAGAATTGGACTAAGATGAATATATCACTGTTGGGAAGAATAAACCTGGTGAAAATGATTATAGCGCCTAAAATACAATATATTATATCCATGCTACCCTTATCATTCCCACGCTTGTTGTTAAAACAGTACAACGCAGTAACTGAGCACTTTCTCTGGATGGGAAAAAAGCCCTTATTTAACCGTACTAAGTTATACGCAGCTAAAGAACAGGGGGGCCTGTCACTCTCGAAGATTGACTGGTATCATTATGCCTTCTCACTCTCCCAACTTTCTAAAATGAATGTTCCTCCAGACCAGGCTCCTACTTGGGTAAGGATAGAAGAAGAACTAGTATACCCTTCCTCCCTAGAGGCATCTCTGACACAAATGGGAAGAGCAATACCATTCAGGAACCCACTGTTATCTTTTGCTCGGGAATCTTGGAGAGTGGCGCATCATATTATGAAATCCAATACATATCTCAAGCATCCTCCATATGGTACAATAAGAAGCTTCTCATAGGCAAGAAGACATTCATGTGGGAAAGGTGGGCCAAGTCAGGTATACATCTCCTTGGAGATCTGTTTGGGAAAGATGGAATGAGATCCTTTGAGGAAGTGAAGACAGAATATAATCTAGACAAATCAGACTTTTGGAAATTTTTGCAAAGTAGGCATTGTATATTGGGCCAGGTAAAATCTGAATTGAATCCACAAACTAGAATACAGGATCTATTCCGTACAACATGGATGGGAAAAGGGGGGGGGGCATATTAGGGAAGCACACAAGCCACAACTAGAGGGCCTGAAAATGTGTTGGGAAAAGGATGTTGGGGGGGGGGGGTTTCGACAGAGGTCTGGGAGAAGATTGTTGCATCGTGGCATAAATGCTCACGTGAAACACAGTCACAACTCATTCATTATAAGGTGATCGATAGAAGCTACTGGACCCCATGTAAACTGGCCAAACTGAAACTAAGGGACAGTGATGCTTGCTGGAGATGTGGGAAGGAGTCTGGGACTTTAGTACATATACTGTATTATTGTGAGAAGACGGTATGTATGTGGGACAACATTGTTGTTTTTCTGGACGGGATGTTGAAGTTATCACTGATTAAAACCCCAGCACTGTGTCTTTTGGGACTGTTACCAGAACATGTCAGAATGTCTAATCGGATGAAGCTATGGGTACAGCTGGCTCTGATACCTGGCTGTAGAATCAACCTGAGACACTGGAAATCCTCTGCTCCTTCAACCTACAATGAATGGATGGAAACAATGTATCAGATGGCAACATATGAAGGAATCACCTATAGAGTGGTGGGTAGAGAGGACTTGTTGAAGGAGGTCTGGCGCTTATTCTTCACAGAAATGGGATGTGGACATGGAAATAGATGATTACTCTGCATGAATATTCATATGGACTCCATGGCTACGTTTCTTGTCTAATTGTTTTTTTTCTTAATTTGTGTATGTTTACTTTGTTTGTTTGTTTTTGGTTTGGGTGTATGTTGTTTAAAAACAGGAAAAGAGGACAGTTGAGTTTGTTGGATACTTGTGTTATGATGCATTGTGTGTTGTGGATGCAATTGTTGATCTGTCCAGAAAAATATCAATTAATAAAAAAAAATAATGAGATAATTGAAATAATCTTATAAAAGTTTAATCTGTAACCCAATTCATAATAAAGACATTCCATCTAAAGGACAGACACAAAAAATATGGTTTTGCCTGTCGGTCAGTATGTACGCAGCCTCGTAGGCTGGCCCTCGCAAGAATGCCACCAAGTCTAACATGGGCCTGTATTTTCCAAAAAGCAACGGTTTGCTACGCGACTATTTTGGTCTAACCATGTCTTTATTTTTATAATATAATAAAGCTGGGTAAACCGCTTACGCACTCGCGTGCGCGACTCACATCTATGGTTGATTCCGATTGGGCAGCGACAAGAATATGCAGCACTTCCTGTTTTGACTGCAACCTAGAGGACATTATTCCTTTAAAACTTTCCCATTTTTGGGGGGGGGGGTTATAAATATTATTTTTTAACTCATATTTATTGGATTTTGCATTTGACAAATCACAGAATCAATCATGAAATAAATCCAGTATAATTCCCACCCCTCCCCTGCTCCCTAACATACCCCCCCAACATCCTCCGACATGACATCAAGTACAAATAAATATGTGACAGATATACAGCGACCTCGTTCACATAAACACAGACAAGGGGAAAAAGAAAGAAATAATAAAAAAACACTAATTTTTATCTTTTTAAACTAATTCTTAATTAGACTGCTACAGTTCTGCTCCAACCAAGGAAAAGGGCTATGAACTGTCCCCGTCTGTTATTTGGGTTAGGTTATCATAGTGGGTAAGAAAGGGCCTCCAGACTCTTTCAAATTTATTTGCTTTCCCCTTCAATGTAAATTTGTTTTTATCAAGCTTCAGGTAAAACATCATCTCTTTAAGCCATCTGGTCTGCGATGGTGGCACCGCTCTCTTCCAGTTGAGGAGGATGAGACGTCGAGCTAACAGAGTAGTAAAGGCAACCACATTGCACATTTCAGTCTTACACACTGCATCCTCTGACCTCAGTCCAAACAGGGCAATAATGGGCTGAGGTACAGTTGTCATATTATACATGTCACTAAGGGATTCAAAGACCTTTTCCCAAAAAGTCTGAAGGCTTGAGCATGACCAAAACATGTGCAGCCAGTTTGCAGTGGGAGTCTGACATCGATCACAGGTGGGATCAATGTTTGGCTATATCCTTTCTAGTTTCTCCTTAGTGAGATGAAGACGGTGAACTATCTTGAATTGTATTAGACCGTGTCTAGCGTAAGGAGATGAGAAGTGTATTAGGTCGAGAATTGAAGTCCACTGGTCCTCTGCAAAAGACAGGCCTAGGTCTTGTTCCCAAATTGTCCTCAGGTTGTTTAGAGATTGTGGGTTAATAGTGTTAATTACATCATACAGGAGATGGCCCCCTTGAGACTAGTATTAGATCCTAAAAGAGCATCTAAGGGGTTGCTTGGAGGTTGCTCTGGGAAAGGGTGATAGACTCTTTGTACAAAGTGCCTAACCTGAAGGTATCGAAAAAAATGGGAGTGTGGCAGGGCATACTTTTCTGACAATTATTAAAATGATGCAAATACTCCGATTATATGTAAATCTTTAACAACTCTAATGCCGGTCCCATGCCAGGCCCAAAAAGCCAGGTCTGACATATAGAGGGTGAAAAGATGATTTGCAAAAATAGGAGCCCGAAATGAAGTGTTCTGCAACCCAAAATGTTTGCGAAACTGTACCCAGATCTTTAATGTATGGGTAACTAGAGGATTTTCAAAGGAGCCAGCGCTAAGTGGTAAAAGGGCCGAGATTGAGGACGGGAGTTTCAATTTAAAAGATTCCAATTTTACCCAGACTGGAGCTTCTGCATCTTCCCTGACCCACATTATAATGTTTTTGATATTGCTAGCCCAATAACAGTGAAGAAAGTGAGGCATGGCCATACCTCCTAACCTTTTCGGCCTTTGTAGAAATGGCTTACGAATACATGGGGTTTTACTATCCCATATAAATCCAGTGAGGATTTGATCCAGTGATAAAAAAATGTTTTTTAGTTATGAAAATTGGAATACTTTGGAAAAAATTGATAAATCTAGGAAAAATATTCATCTTAATTGTGTTAATCCAGCCAGCTAGTGATAGAGGTAAGGAGTGCCCGTGGTGTATGTCCTGCTTGCACTGCTCCATCAGAGGTGTGACATCGAATTTAAATAGCATGTGAAAGGAGCGAGGTACCACCACCCCGAGATATTTAAAGTGGGATGTCACTCTCTTGAATGGAAATGCTGTTGCTGGGATATTGAGGGCCACTGAGTTTACAGGATAAAGTTCCCTTTTTTTCTAAGTTCAACTTGTAGCCTGAGAACCTTCCCAATTGTTCCAAAATAGACAGGGCATGTTGTAGTGAAGATGATGGGTTGGCGATATATAAAAGGAGGTCATCGGCATAAAGAGATAATTTATGCACGGTATCTCCTTGGTTTATCCCTTCTAAGGCCTGGCACTGATGGAAAGACGCAGCAAGTGGTTCGATGGCAAGCGCGAAGAGCGGGGGACTCATAGGGCAACCCTGTCTGGTGGATCTATGTAATGGGAAATATCTTGAATGTAGGTCATTCGTATGGACAGAACAGAAGCTAAGGGGATGCGTATAATAGCTTCACCCATGATATATAGTCATTACTGTCATGTGTTGCGTTTGGATTTGACACCTGTGGGTATCCGTAAGGAGCGATGTCATACCCGGGAAATGTGGTAACAAGAGAATTTACTCGTAAAGTGTTGAAATGCGAGTATGCGTTTGTCGTTCGTTTTGATTCAATTCAGTGAATATTGTGTAAACTACTAATAAGACACGTTAGTCCCTAGCTAACGGGTCTGACCCTTTAGCCGAGCGGTTAGTGATGTCGCCTTGTGGTGCAGTACACCCCGTATGGAATCCCGCACCGGGCAAGAAAATAACCAGTTACATTGGTGGCAGCGGTGGGATCCGGAAGTGTGCAGATCCTTAGAAGTCTCTTCGGAGCGCGGGAATAACAAAGCGCGAGGGCGCGCTTCCGGGGAGGGTGACGACTGTAAACTACAAATAAGACACGTTAGTCCCACGCTAACGAGTCTGACCCTTTAGCCGAGCGGTTAGTAATGTCGCCTTGTGGTGCAGCACACTCTGTATCGAATCCCGCACCGGGCAAGAAAATAACCGGTTACAATTGTAATGGTCTAATTTCAAGTATTAAGATGTAAACACAACAGTGGCGACAAGGATATAGCGACCATATTCGCTTTAACGGGCGGTGATTAGGTTTGAACTGTTAACATGGAGAAATCCGGGATTCAGAACTTCGCCTGCTTTAGCGAACCAGCCACGCAAGCTTGGTCCGAGATGGACAAGATGACGTCGTTCGAACTCTATGCTGATGGCAAAGGACTCATTTTAACTAACGACGCTACGGACGCCACAAAGCAGAGAAGAAGGGCTCTGCTCTTACACCTTTGCCGGACCAGATGTACAAGACATCTTCTCAACGTTAGCCAACACAGGGGATGTGACGGATTATGCGGCGGCGGTCCGCGCTTTGAATCAGTACTTTGTCCCCCAAGTTAATGCAGATTTTGCTCGGCAAACTTTTCACAAGTTATCTCAGAACAGTGGCGAGACCAAGTATTAAGACGCAAACACAACAATAACCAAATCCAAAATTTCTCATAGTCCTAAATAAATGTTCCCACTCCACCCGATCAAAAGCCTTCCCGGCGTCTAAGGATATCACAAGCTCAGGAATATTCGACCGAGTGTGAGTGTAGATAATATCAAAGAGCCCACGAATATTGAAGTTGTAGTATATGGGTTTGAACATATACACGGAGTAATACGGTGGTGAGCCTATACTATAGGTAATACGACGAGAGGCCAGTTGGCGTGCTCTCAGGCGGATGTACGTAAGGAGAACTGAAGTCGGTTAGGACACGCATGCACGATTGTTGTTCTTTGTTCCTGAATAAAGTTCATAAAAAGGACTACCCGCCAGTCTCCTCATCAGTATAAACCACAACATGGTGTCAGAAGTGGCGGCGTTTGATGTTTATCGCCGAAGAAGAGGAGAGACCGAGAGAAGAGAATGGTGAGCTTGTTGCACAGTCCCAGTGACTAAACGTAAGCGTGTTAGGTCCGACGGCGCTAAAGTCAATAGTGTTTGGGGTTACGCTTAGATGGCAAGTGAAATGTTGAAAAAGGAAAAGGAGGTGCAAGTGGCAATATTACTGCACACGCTAGGCGAAGAAGCGCTCGAGGTGTACAACACACCTGACATAGCCAGGGCCGAGCCTGAAGACGTGCAAGTGGACCACATATTGCAGGCTTTCAGAGACTACTGTACGCCACAGAAAAATGTGGTCTTTGAGATGCACCAGTTTTGGACATATGCAATGCAAGAACCGATGCACATTGACACGTTTGTCACAGAGCTAAAACACAGGAGTAAAGACTGTGAGTCCGGTATAACCGAACAAGACATGCTGAGAAACAAAATCGGTTTCAGTGTTACAGATATGTATCTGAAAGAGAAACTGCTGAGAGAACCTAACCTGACTTTAACTAAAGCCATTGATATTTGCAGGGCATCAGAGATAGCCAAGGAGCAAATCAGCATAATGGTGTGCGCAAAGAAGGAAAATGAGGTGCATGCAATAACGGAGGCAACAAGACCAATAAGGCAAAATAAAGCTAATATCAACAAAAAAGCGTTCAATGCTCATCATAAAAAGGAGAAATATGTCAACCAAACAAAAGTATGCAACAGATGCGGAAAGACACATGGCCCAAAAGCATGTCCAGCATATGGAATGAAGTGCAGAGCTTGTGGGAAGGGCAGTCACTTTGCCAAGATGTGCAGAATGAAAGGAGTGCAAGCAGTGCAGACAGTGGATTCACTATTTGTGGGCAGTCTGGAGTGCACCCAGGTAAATGCACTGAGTAAAGCTAGTGATATGCCGTGGTGAGCTACTTTGTCAATAAGAGGAGTGCCCATCATCTTTAAACTAGACACAGGTGCTGACGCTAGTGTTCTCCCTGATGCTAGTGTTCTCCCTCTAGAACAGGTCAGAAAACTCCCAGGCAAAGTATGCCTTAGTTCCACAAACACAGTATTAAGAGTTTATGGAGGTAACCAGATTAAGCCAGTCGGTAGCACCTACCTGAAATGCAGTACTGAACGAAGAGAGTCCAAGCTCCAGTTCTATGTCATTAAGCAGTCAGCATCTCCAATTCTTGGAAGAGCAGCATGTGAGGAGTTGAACTTGCTCAGACGTGTTGATGAAATCAAGAAGAGCTCACCTGCAACCAAAGGAGAGTTGATGAGGCAGTATCCAGAGGTGTTCTAGGGGCTTGGGGAGTTCCCTGGTGAGCATCTTATTCACATTGACCCAGAAATGACCCCCATGATCCATGGCTGCAGGAAAATCCCGTTTGCAATCATGGACAAACTGAAAAAGACACTGAGTCAGCTGGAAAAAGCTGATGTCAGCACTTCAGTAACAGAACCGACACAGTGGTTGAACAGCTTGGTAATAACTGAAAAGAAAAATGGCTCACTCAGACTTTGCCTTGATCCTCGAGAGCTGAACAAAGCCATCAGACGACAGCACTACTCCATACCAACACCTACAGATGTCCAAAGCAGACTGTCTGGCCAGAGAATATTTACAATACTCGATGAAAGAGACGGATACTGGCAAATTAAGCTGGACAGAGCATCATCACTGATATGCACCTTCAACACGCCATGGGGGCGTTACAGGTTCAAGCGTCTCCCATTCGGTATAAAATCATCCAGCAAAGTCTTCCAACAGAAGAAGAGTGAAACATTTGGTGACATTGACGGTGTACAGGTGATAGCCGACGATATGATCATCGCTGCAGCTGATGAGAAGGAACATGCCGAGATACTGCACAAGGTAATACAGAGAGCCAAAGAGATGAATGTTAAGGTCAATGCAGACAAAGTGCAGTACAAAGTGACGGAGGTGAAGTACATGGAACACGTGATAAACCCTGAGGGAGTATGGCCAGACACTGACAAGGTGAATGCTATTGTACACATGCCAGCACCAGAAGATAGAAAGGGTCCACAAAGGCTACTAGGTATGACTAAGTACCTGTCCCAATACATACCTAATGAAGCAGCAGTGACAGCACCTTTACAGCAGCTACTGAGGAAAGATATGCAGTGGCTGTGGTCACATGAATACAATGCTTCCCTGAACAAACTCAAGACAGCACTAACTGGGGCTCCACTGCTGAAATTCTTCGACCCAAAACAGCAGATAGTTCTCCAAGCTGATGCATCGAAATATGGGCTAGGTTTGTGCCTGCTGCAGCAAGGACAGCCAGTGGCATATGCAACCAGAGCCTTGAGCGCAACTATGCGCAGACTGAAAAAGAACTGCTTGCGGTTGTGTTTGCGACACGAAAATTCCACCAGTAAGTATTTGGTGCACATGTGGTGGTGCAGTCAGACCACAAGCCTCTGGAGGCCATATTCATGAAGCCATTAGGACAGGCACCTGCCAGACCATAACGAATGCTGCTAGAGCTTCAGCATTAAAATCTCCACATCGAGTACATGCCTGGAAAGGAAATGCTAATGGCAGACACTTTATCCAGAGTGTTTGGTGCTATGGAAACACAGGAGGAGTCCATGACTACAGATGAAAAGGTAGTCTATGCCATGGAAGCAACTGAGGCTCTGGGGAGAGAGATGCACGAGAGGCTTAAGATGGCAACTGAGGAGGACCAGACCTCGCAAAAGCTATTAGACATTCACCAGAGAGGGTGGCCAAAGCACAAAAACAGACAGACGATGAGCTTAAAGTCTATTGGCCAATCAGAGACACATTGCAGTAAATGGGGGGGGGGGGTCCTGATGACAGGAGACAGATTCATTATCCCTAAAAAGTTGAGATCAGACATGCTACAAAGACTGTACATAGCCCACCGAGGAGTACAACGGACCAAAGAACAGGCACGCAAGTATCTATATTGGCCAGGCATATTGGCTGATATAGAGCAAATGGTTGGGAGCTGCCCCACCTGTCAACAACACCTACCGAAGAATCAGAAGGAGCCACTAAAATGCCATGAGCTGCCAGAGCTACCACGGTACAAAGTAGGTGTGGACATTTTTTAGATACAAGGCAAATCTTTCCTCCTCACAGTAGATTATTTCTCAAAATATCCTGAGGTCCAGCAAATGCATCCAAAACAGCAAGCACAGTAAAAGCAAAGCTGAAGGCTGTGTTTTCCAGACATGGTGTTCCGAAGGAAGTGGTGAGTGAACGCATGCCATTCGCTAGTACTGAGATGAGTCGGTTTGCAAGTGATTGGGGCATAACGTGGACATTTTCAAGCCCAGGCTATCCACAGTCTAATGGGATGGCAGAACACACAATAAAGACATTAAACTCATGCTGAAGAAGGTGGAGCAGACTAAGACAGACCCCCACCTGGCTCTGTTGACTTTAAGGAACACTCCTGTGACTGGACTTGGGCTCTCTCCTGCGGAAATGCTGATGGGTAGGGTCCCAAGGAGCACATTGCCAGTAGCCAGTACTGTGCTCAAACCGAGGCATCCGACAAGAGTCAAGCAGAGGCTACTTAAGCTGCAACAAAGACAAGATGAGTACTACAACCAACATGCAAGACCTCTCTCTGTGCTCGAACAAGGAATGGCTGTCAGTATAGAGACTCCACAAGGCTGGAAACCTGCCCTGGTAGAACAGAAGAGACAGGAGCTGAGGTCATACAATGTTGTGACGGCTGCAGGACAAAGGTACAGGAGGAATAGGAGGTACTTGAGAACAATTCGGAATGACACACATACTGAAATAGAGGATGGTAATGTCAGTGTCACTGAGCAGCCACCTCCAAGCGAGCCTGCAGAACCACATGTACATGACGCGACAAGAAATGTGGAACAACCAGTCAACTGTTCAGATGCACAGATCCAACACACCAGAAGTGGCAGGCTGGTAAAGCAGCCTACCAAATTCAGTGATTTTCAAATGGGCTAACAGTAAAAGTTATGCTCCTATGGAGGGTCATGTGCTAGAAACCTCTGACCCCGGTGACAGTGTACAAAGACTGGGTACAAAAAGTGCAGAGTTCTTAAGAAAAAAAGAAAATTTAATGAATGTATAGTATTAACAATGAATTTATGAAGAATATAACACTGCTGATGCCAAGAATAGATATAGTAAACATTCAAAGCCAGACCTTTAAACAGTTCATAGTGGTCTTGTGGACAGTGTTATATCTCCATTTTGAAGTTTAAGAAAATATGAACAAAGGCATTTGTTTCTTAATGCAGTAAGTTCAAACTGACAGATAGTGAAACAAACAAGTCTATAATGTGATTGTTTTGTTTTTTGTTCTGTGGAAAAAGGGGGGATGTAGTATATGGGTTTGAACATATACACGGAGTAATGTGGTGGTGAGCCTATACTATAGGTAGTACGACGAGAGGCCAGAAGGCGCGCTGTCAGGCTGATGTACGTAGGGAGAACTGAAGTCGGTTAGGACGTGCATGCACGATTGTTGTTCTTTGTTCCTGAATAAAGTTCATAAAAAGGACTGCCCGCCAGTCTCCTCATCAGTATAAACCACAATAAAAGTAGGAATGCCTGTTTCTTATAAAGCCGGTTTGGTCAGGCAGTACCAGATCAGGAGGAACATTCTCGAGCCGCCTAGCAAGGGATTTAGCAAGGACTTTCTCATCCACATTTGGAAGAGAAATTGGTCTATATGATTCACATAGCAGAGGATCCTTGCCCTTTTTATGCAGCAGACAAATAGAGGCCTGATTCGGGGTTTCGGGGAGGTTCCCATTTAAAAAAGATTCATTAAACATAGACAATAAGTAGTAATAAGTAAACATAAACAATAACTCCTTTGCGAATTTCTTGAACAATTCCACTGGGAATCCATCTGGTCCTGGGGATTCACAAGATTGCATACTTTTGATTGCTTCTGATACCCCCTCCAATGTCAAGGGGCTATCAAGATCACCTTTCTGAGAGTTTTTAAGGGTTGGTAAGATGAAATTCTCAAAAAGAGGACTCGGATTTAGAACATCCTTGTCATATTCAGATGATTATAGATTAGGAGAGAACGCCGCAAAGGCATAATTAATCCCCTTGTGGTCTGTGGTCACAGAGCCCCTGGCGGTCTTACTTTGAGATATTTGGCGCGAAGCTGCCATTTGGCGGGCTTGGTGAGCAAGACACCTGCCTGCTTTGTCACCGAATTCATAAAATGTATGCTTAGATTTTTACAGTAATTGTTCTGCTGTTGAGGTAGAGGCCAAATCAAATTCTGTCTGCTGACGAATTCGCTTTTGGTCTAATTCTTGCGAAGGAGTCGAGGCATATTGGTTGTCTAGTTGCGAAATTTCAGCTTTATTTGAAGCATAGCCAATAATCTGCCCATGTAAGTATGCTTTTAGCGCCTCCTATCTGGTGCTGTGGGATATTTCCGGAGGTGCATTGGTCTCTATAAAAAGTGATATTTGTGTTTGGCTGTATTTCACAAAAGTACCATCAGAAAGAAGGAGAGGGTTCAGGCGCCATGTTTTGTATGGGGTGGGTACACCAGGGAAGTCTAATTTAAAGGACAGAGGGCTGTGATCACAAACCACTATGCTATGATAGGTGGGAGGACTAGAAGAAGACAGAAGTTTTGCATCTAAAATAAAGTAGTCAGTTCTAGAGAAAGTATGGCGAACAGGTGAAAAGAAGGAAAAAGCCCGACCTGTAGGGAATTGTGATCACCACGGCTCTACCAGTCCACGTTGTGTAATGAAATTATTAATAGCTGTAGCCATTTTAGTTAGGGGCGCAGGTTTGGATGAAGCTCTGTCAAGTTTGGGGCAGAGGACACAGTTGAAGTCACCCCCAATAACTAGGTGATGATTATTAATATCAGGAATAGAAGAAAAAAATGAATTAATAAAAGCACAGTCATCACAGTTGGGAGCATATACACTGGCAAGGGCCACCGGCTTATTGAAAAGCTGTCCTGTGACAATAACAAAGCTGCCATTTGGGTCTGAGATTGTTTTGTCACTTTCAAAAGAAATACTTTAGTGTGTAAGTATAGCTGTGCCTCTGGCCCTAGAATCAAACTTGGAATGAAATACTTTCTCTACCCAGCTCCTCTGGATTCTTAAAACATCTGCCCTACGTAAGTGTGTCTCTTGAAGGAAGGCTACTCCTGCCCCTAGTTGATCCAGATGTGCCAGCACTTTATTCCTCTGCACAGACTGATTTTAGATTTCACATTCCAAGAAATAAAACTGACCTTTTTGCCACTATTCCTAAACATGCCCACGATTTCCCAGGTTGCACTGTAAAATACAGAGAATTATACCAGTGTATATACTATTACGTACAGAGTATTATACCAGGGTACACAATACTATTAAGCGCAGAGCATTATACCAGGGTACAGAATACTATTAAGTACAGAGCATTATACCAGGGTACAGACTACTATTAAGTACAGAGCATTATACCAGGGTAAACGATACTATTAAGTACAGAGCATTATACCAGGGTAAACAATACTATTAAGTACCGAGCATTATACCAGGGTACACAATACTATTTTGTACAGAGCATTATACCAGGGTACACAATACTATTAAGTACAGAGCATTACACCAGGGTAAACAATACTATTAAGTACAGAGCATTATACCAGGGTACACAATACTATTAAGTACCGAGCATTATACCAGGGTACACAATACTATTAAGTACCGAGCATTATACCAGGGTACACAATACTATTAAGTACCGAGCATTATAGCAGGGTACACAATACTATTAAGTACAGAGCATTATACCAGGGTACACAATACTATTAAGTACCGAGTATTATACCAGGGTACAGACTATTAAGTACAGAGCATTATACCAGGGTACACAATACTATTAAGTACAGAGCATTATACCAGGGTACACGATACTATTAAATACAGAGCATTACACCAGGGTACACAATACTATTAAGTACAATGAAGGTGTTACAGTAAAAAAAAAGAAGAGTGTAATTAACAGCGATAAATGACAAAAGGGGAACTTGGAAGAAATGAGATACAAACAAAACAGAGAGAGACAAAAAAACAAAACAAACCGAGAGATCGGGAGGATGCCCCCTACCCCCCCCCCCCCGCACTTACCCCAACCGCGTGCATCAAAACTCCAGAAAGCATGTGTGCAAAAAAAAGGTGCATCGCCAATGTCCATGTGCACCTTAGCTCTCCTCGCTTCACAAAGGATTCGTAAAACGCGTCTTTTGTCTTTTATTGTTACGCAGTGTTTGTGCCTTGCTTCTTTCCTATGTCATTGTTTACATTTTGGCGATTTTACGACGCCCTATGCTGACATACGGCACCAGGCAAACAACAACCAACGATAAGAAAAGAACAACAAACAACACACATCCTGATCTTATGCCTTTAAGTACAAAGTATAAATGAAACAAGAAGAACGCCGCTACAATGTAGCGGTTTGGTTCTCCACCCGTCTAAATCTCCCTCCTCTTCATCCTGCCAGCTAACCGCCTTCCCCCTGCCCCTAACCCCCCCCCCCAACTCCAACTCCCTCCCCCCCAAATGCTCAGAATCATCTGGAACGCCGAGAAAAGTGGTTTTTAGCCATTTTTAGAAAATGCATATTTTGCATAATTATGCATAATTATTGTAATTACATTTTAATTTCCTGCTATTTTTCTGGTCCTCTCTGGAACAATACCTACCGCCTCCAAAAAAAGAATTAGGATCATAAGTGCATTTTTGCAAAAATGCATTTATTTTGCATAATGCCAAAACATTTCTAAGTCCCAGAAATTTTTTTTTATATAGGTGAAAAAAATCAAAGATGCTCAGAATCACCTGAAATGCCGAGAAAAGTGGTTTTTAGCCATTTTTAGAAAAATGCATATTTTGCATTTTTATGCATAATTATGCATAATTTTAATTTTCTGGGATTTTTCCCTTACTCTCTGGAACAATACCTACCACCTCCAAAAAGAATCACCCTGATGTGGTTCCTCCTCGAGAAGTGTCCTAGAATATCCAGCTTGGTTTGTAGTTTGGCGTCCTCTGCCTTCAGAGCCGTATGCGGCTTTTCCAGCTCTGCAACTCTCCCGTCCACACACTTGTCAGAGAGGTTTCAGTGTCCCGCCATTTTTTCGCCATTAGCAGAGAAAGAGAAGAGCGTAACTCTGCTAATATGTCCTCCTTCACTACCGCCACGTCAGCTTGGATCCCCTCTCTCAATAAGTGGCGCCCCCAAGGGGTGGCCAGGGGTGGCCACGGCCACCCTGATACTATCCCTGGCCCCCCCCCGCTGGCCCCCCCAGCCACGAGTCGCATATGCAGAATATGCTTCTTATTATGCATAATATGCTTCTATCTGATATTTTACATTAGGTGCTGTTCATTTAAATCAATAATGTATATTTTTCTTAACTCTCATATTGACATTTTTCCACTAGGCTATACAGTATACAACAACAGCAGCATAGAATTCCCGAAATTCAGTCATGGCTTTTGGTTTTGGTGTGCCACCCCAAGATTTTCAGTGGCCCCATTTGGCCCCCCCTATGAAACATGTCTGGGGGCGCCACTGCTCTCAACCCCTTCAGTATGTGTGTCAGGTCTAAGCTAGCCGTGTCAGGTCTAAACTAGCGGTGTCAGGTCTAAGCTAGCCGGGTCAGGTCTAAACTAGCCGTGTCAGGTCTAAGCTAGCTGTGTCAGGTCTAAGCTAGCTGTGTCAGGTCTAAGCTAGCCGGGTCAGGTCTAAGCTAGCTGTGTCAGGTCTAAGCTAGCCGGGTCAGCCGTTAGCCCGCTCGCACACGGTTTAGGGGGCGAGGTCTTGTTGGTGTTTTTAACGCTGCCGCTTTTGGTAGCCATTGTTACAGGTCAAACAATGATGGTGACGATAATAACACTGATGGTTGTGAAACGACGCAGGTTTAAGTTACAAAAGAAAAAAGGAAGGAATTACACAGAAGATGAGGAGAGCTTTGGGAAGACGTCCTCACTCAGCCATGACCCGGAAGTCCTCCATAAACATTATTTTAATAACTTTTGATCATGTCGCTGCCCAATCTGAGTCAGCTGTAGATTTGAGTCACTTGTGTGCCAGCGTAAACGGTTTACCCGGTTTTATTATTTTACTAAAATAAAGACAGAGGTTATTACTTCTGCTTCATCTAGTGTTGCTCTTGTTCTTCTGTGCTGAGATCAGCACTGAATGATTTGCTGACCTGCGAAATGAGATTGACTTCTCGTTTACTTTCAAACCTCAAACTCACTGCCTGAGCTAGAGCAAATGTGCGCATGCGCAGCTCAAATCTACGGTTGCCCGAGATCGGGCAGTGACAGAGCAGTGGCGGTCGAGTGAGCTAGAGACCGAATAAGAGAGGGAGCGAGAACAAACTTTTTCCTTTTTTAAGATTTTGAATCCCTGCAACCACGAGCGGTTCTTGATCATACAGTCATGAGTGTGCACAACAAATACATAAATATGAGGCTGATAGGTCCAGCAGTATGCAAGCTAATCTGCTGACACATGCACACACAAGCACACACAGACGCACAACTATCAAACGTATGATCCTCTACAGGCTGCAGACTGGCCGAGATAATTATTGTGAACAGGAACAAAGGTGCATTTTTCTGGACGATTTTTTTGTTGCTAGTAGTGAATTTACACTAGCGGCTAGCGACAGTCAGAATAGCAACTAGTGTTTAAAAGTAATTACTACAGTCTAATGTTTAGTGAATAGTCCCTTAAAATGAATAAAGGGCCTGCCATAGTCTCTCACACAAGCAGAACACAGCATAACGAAGCCTCCATGTCCAATCAGCTTCTCTTTCACAATAGAATGTTGCCTGTTGCCATGGTTTCTGATATTCCACACACACGGCGGTCTAGCCACATTTTCTCCAAAAATCATCAATTTTTTGCTAATATTGAATAAAAAATTAGCGCAAAAAGTGGTGGGTTCGTTAAAGCGTTATAATCTGCAAGTGATGAGCCAATTCTTTAACGTTCAGTTATTTATTGGCCCCTGACTGAGTTTCGGGTTGCTTTGGCACCCCATAAATAAAGAGATGTGTACAACTGTTATACAGAGATAAAAAAAAACCGTTTGTACAGACCAGGGGAGTTCAAAGTCCACTCGTTTTAAGTCCTCTCGGAGTTACAACAAAATGTACTTTCTTTACGCTATCGAAAGTCTTTATAGATTTTTTTTCCCCTCTCACATTTTCAGTTAAGGTGCCATACTGCTTGAGTTCAACAACAAATCGATGAGAGCAGGTTTGGAGTCAGACCATTTTGTAGTGATTAAGTTTTGATATGTAATGAGCGCGCATGCGCGAGTGTTGAGCCTTGACGATATGCCTAGTAAAAGGTTAACGTTATGCCTTGGTCTCCGGTCCTTTCTTTACTAATATAAGTACTGTAACGTGCATGGATAAGTAGACACGCTGGCCGCTGGCTGGCGGGTCTGACCCTTTAGTCTAGCGGTTAGCGATGTCTCCTGTGGTGCGGGCGGTGCGGGCGGTACGGGTTCGCGTCCCGGCCGCGGCAGTTCCTGTGGTTGCGTTGTCCCCCGAATTCGCTACATTGGTGTCAGAAGCGGGATGGAGCGACCGTAAGGCCATCGGAAGCGCATGCGCCCTGAGGCGTGAAGGAGCTGATATGCTTAAGCGCGGGGACGCGCTTCCCGAAGGAGGGGGGTAGTGTTACGTGTGTAACGGGGGCACGTGCATGGATAAGTAGGCACGTTGGCCGCTGGCTGGCGGGTCTGACCCTTTAGTCAAGCGGTTAGCGATGTCTCCTGCGGTGCGGGCGATACAGGTTCGCGTCCCGGCCGCGGCAGTTCCTGTGGTTGCGTTGTCCCCCGAATTCGCTGCAGCACTATAAAGTACAAGACATGGTGTCAGAAGTCGTCGTCCTCGCCTCTGAGATAAATACCCGACACAAGTGAGCGGAATGATCCGTGCGGTTTGACTCTGTGAGAAAAAGGCTTCTGAAGTGGCCGAGTGAGCTAGCAGAGCTAACGCTAACGTGGAGCTGCGTTGATGCAACGTTGGAGAGGAGCAACGGGAAGGTAAAACAGAATGGATTCTCTATTTTCAATAAGTCCGCCTGAAGCGTTTGACTTGGGAGACTTTGGTAGTGGCCTAATTGGATGCGAGGTTTAGAAAGATTCCGCATAGCGGCAGCAGGACTAAATGCAAAGAGTCCAGAGTATCAAGCTGACTCGCTAGTTCACACTATGGGAGACATGGCGGGGGAGGTTCTGAACACGTCAGCACTGACGGAGGAGGACAAGACAAAGTAGGACCAAGTAAAGCAAGCGTTCATAAACATCTCATATGCAAGCACACTAATGTAGCGAATTAGGGGGACAACGCAACCACCGGAACTGCCGCGGCCGGGAAGCGAACCCGTATCGCCCGCACCGCAGGAGCCATCGCTAACCGCTAGACTAAAGGGTTAGACCCGCGCGCCAGCGGCCAGCGTGTCTTCTTATCCATGCACGTTACACTTCTGTGCTCTAGGAAAGAGCTAAATTCAACCAACGTAGCCAGGAGCCTGGTGAGACGGCTGAAGCGTTATTACTGCTGTGCATCAACTGGCTGAGCCTTGTCAGTATGTGTCCAAATGCCACAGAACCTCTGATGACCGCAGCCTTGCCATCACGCCCATGGGAACGGCTAGCAGCTGACTTACTTGAGTGGAAGAAGGGTCAGTATTTAGTAGTCATTGATTACTATTCAAGATACAATTTAAGAAGCACTTCAGCAACAGCTGTGATTGTGAAAAGAAAAGCCATCTTTAGCCGCCACGGGGTGCCGGATACACTCGTCACAGACAAGGGAACACAGTTTGTTGCTGGAGAGTTTGCAGATTTTGCTAAAGATTACAACTTTCAACATGTTACCAGTAGCCCCCGTTACCCACAAAGCAATGGGGAAGCTGAACGTGCAGTAAAGACTGTGAAATCCTTGTTGCAGAAGAGTGAGGACCCTCACAAAGCGCTTATGGCGTACAGAGCAACTCCTCTTGCCCAGGGAGGATCACCGGCACAGCTCCTGATGGGGCGCAACATCCAAACACCCCTTCTGGTGTGTCCACGCACCCTCAAACCAGCATGGCCAGACTTGAGAGCTTTTGAGTTGAAAGACCAGGAGCTTAAAAGACAACAGGCTGAAGGACACAACAGACGACATAGAGCACGGGAGACACCACCACTCCAGCCAGGTCAGAGAGTTTGGATACGGAATGTTCCACACACAGGAGTCGTCTCTGGATCAGCAGGGACACCACGTTCATACGTGACCCAAACCTCAACAGGCAGTCTCCGAAGAAACCGTTCTCATTTGAGAGCAGTGCCTTCACCGTCTGGAAGCCAGCCGGACTCTGGACTACACACCAGAGTTGGCAGGGCAGTCAAGCCTGTTAAAAGACTGAATTTGTAGTTTAGTGTTGTGAGTATACACGGAGCAGAATAACCTCCATACCACAACAGGGAGGATCAGGTAGTCTACCCTACCTCTCAGTTAGGTTATGTACTTGTCTTGATATGTTCATAGGTTAAA
This sequence comes from Lampris incognitus, assembly GCF_029633865.1. Taxonomy (NCBI): domain Eukaryota; kingdom Metazoa; phylum Chordata; class Actinopteri; order Lampriformes; family Lampridae; genus Lampris; species Lampris incognitus. The sequence continues at coordinate 68,665,808 of NC_079214.1, forward strand.
AAATAAATAAATAAATAAATAAAAGAAATGTGTTGTGAAATGTGTGTCTAGATGTGAAATGTGAAGTTCATTTAACCAGTCTACATATGCTCACGTTTACAGAGAGGTTTAAGGTGCCAGCTGTTCCCCTGCCTTGTTGGTAAAATCAGCATTAGGCTTTATTAACATATGATTTAAGTTTTCTGTAAAGATCCTGAAAGTATCAGTTTAAAAGGGGGAGATGTAGAGCAGGTTTTGTTATGTAATGAGCGCGCATGCGTGAGTGTTGAGACTTGAAGACATGCCTAGTAAAAGGTCAACCTTATGCCTTGGTCTCCGGTCCATTCATGACTAATATCAGTACTATGAAGTACAAGACACGTTTAGATTTATGGATGTGGAATTTACCAAGAAAGGCTGAGTTATATAGTTAATATGGCTGTCCGTCCCATCAAACAAAAACATATAACATCACATCAAATACATTAATCTGTACATTAGTACCCATTTGTCCATTCATAAAGTCTTGCATATCAATCCAAAACAGCTTTGAATGGGCACAGTGGAAAAAAAGCAAAAACAAATGAAATAGTTTCTCTATCTGAATTACAAAAACACAAGTATTTAGCTTAAATCTTTCCAGGGCTTCTTTAGCAGGGTAAATTCCAAGATCTTGAAGGGCACTTCTTTCACTTTGTTATTAATACAACAATTGTTTATAATACAACAAGCCTGTTTCCACTGTGAAACCCTCATGATAGAAGACCAAAAGAAGCTTGCTGCAGGGGGTGTAACAAGGTCCAAAGCGTTCCTTTATTTATTTAGTTATTTATTTATTTATTTATTTATTTATTTTTGCTTTCCCCTCCTTTTTTCTTCCCAGTTGTACTTGGCCAATTACCCCACTCTTCTGAGCCGTCCCGGTCGCTGCTCCACCCTCTCTGCCGATCCGGGGAGGGCTGCAGACTACCACATGCTTCCTCCAATACATGTGGAGTCACCAGCCGCTTCTTTTCACCTGACAGTGAGGAGTTTCACCAGGGGAACGTAGCGCGTGGGGATGGCCCAAACTCACTTTAATAGGAGGAGTATTACACAGACAAGTTGGCAACCAGCAGGGAGAGCGATGCAATCAGTGGATCATTCCTAAAAGTCACCGTGCCAGAGCCTTGGAGGGGGTTCATGATGCAACTGGCCACATGGGCTATGATTGCACTTGAAGTTTAGCTCGCGCTCGGTTTTATTGGCCTAAAATGTCAGCAGATGTTGGGCATAAGTGTAAGACCTGTGACCGATGTGTCAGGAGAAAGGCCCGTGCAGAAAAGCCTGCTGAGGTAGTTAACATCAAAGCGTCTGAGCCATTAGAACTTGTTTGCATTGGTTATCTTACTGTTGAACCAGACACTCGTGACACTAGGAACATTTTAGTTCTGACGGACCACTTTACGAAATATGCACAAGCATATCCCACAAGGGACCAGACTGCTAAAACTGTCGCCAGTGTATTGTGGGTGAACTTTATAAGCCATTATGGATTCCCAGAGAGAATCCATAGTGATAAAGGAGCAAACTTCGAGTCTGAGATCATAAAAGAACTGTGCAAGATTACTGGGGTCAAGTCGAGGACAACTTCTTATCACCCAAGAGCAAACCCTGGAGAACGTTTTAATATAACTTTATTAGACATGTTGGGGACTCTCAGTGATAAGAACAAAGAGAATTGGCGCAAATATGTCCGTCCATTAGTGCATGCCCATAATTGTTCAAGAAATGATGTGACTGGAGAATCGCCATTCTTTCTCATGTTTGGCAGCTCTAAATGTTCTACCAGTTGACATATGTTTTGAAATCAGCCCGGCAGGGCACAGTGAGAAGACACACTCAGTTTCTGAGAGACTTGAAGAGAAAGTTGACGTTCGCCTATGGACTGGCATCACAAATGGCTGAGAAGCGCCAGCTGGTGAATAAGAGAAGGTGGGGTCCGGTCAGGGCCGTGATCCTTGGGCCTACAGGACGCAGCAGACCAGGCTCCCTCCGCCGATACAACACCAGCTCTCCTAGCCAGACACCCTCGACACAGCTCCCCGCACTCCACACGACGACACTAAAAATACAGTCAAGGCTAAGCGAGACCGCTGCCAGACCACCCTCAGTGTTATCAGAACTACCGGTCTACATGGGCTAGCAGTTAGCTTAGCCTGCCCCACTTCTGCGTCTTGTCAGACCGTGCTCGGTATTACCTCTTGGGGCACAGCTCCAGGCAGGACTGTGGTCCCTGGGTCCACAGGACACAGTAGACCAAGCTCTCCCAGCCATCAAACTAAGACAAAACAAACTTAGACGCAGACGTGGACAAAGACACTGCCTGGACAGTACTGGGTGAGGCCGCCGCAAACGCAAGTTCGCGCTGCCATCTTCCCACACAGGTACTGGGTGAGGCCCCTGCCAGCGTGAATTACCGCCGCTATCTTCCCACACCAGAAGCAGAAGTAACATAAACAGTTAACATTTAACATTAACACCCCCCGCCTGCCGCCCAGTGACTGCTGGGATACGCTCCAGCACCCCCGCCACCCTGACAGCAGGATAAATGGTTTGGATAATGGATGGATGGATACGTGACAAACATAAACATAACATTTAACATTGAACAAACATAAACATTTAACTATTATGTAGGATATAGATGTATATAAAAAGTGTATTAGTAGAAAATGCTGTTATAACAGGAAGACAAGAGGGCAAAGATGCTGGAATGAATGTTAGCAGGTTACTTTATATACATGGGGTAAGTGGACATGACAGAATATGTATGTATACAATATACAGTATATACAGCCTGCTTACATTAATATTAGACAATGATATGTTAAAACTTTATAGTATACGTGTGTGTGTGTGTGTGTGTGTGTGTGTGTGTGTGTGTGCAGATAATAATAATAATAATAATAATAATAATAATAATAATAATAATGTGCTGCCGGATCCTAAATGAACGGCGGCTTTTATTTTGACACGGAAGGAAGTTAAGTTTGGCGGTGTCGTGCATAGGCCACGAAGAAGATGAAAAATCACTGACGAAGAAGAAGAACGATAAGGGGCGATAAGGGGCGTGAGCTGCAGGTGCGTGCTGTCCGAGAGCCAAGTAGTCGCACTTAAACCAAAACTGGAGCTTCATCTGGCTGGCCGTCTACAGGGATGCCACTGGTGGGCTAATTAATCCCTTTTTGTCATTAGAATTAATTGCTGGTTAGCGTTACTGTTAGAATCCCTTGCTAGTTAGCGTTCTGGTAGTAGGCTAATGTTAAAGGGTTAGCTAATGACTCAGATTGCCTTGCTGTGTAGTTTACCTCGTGTGTAGCTCAGTTAGCTTGAGGTTAGCCATGTTCTGTGCAGGTAAGTGCAATGTGTATGGTTATATATCGATTTAATTTGGTAAAGGATGTAGAATATACGTGAGATTCATTTTGTTCATACCTTTAAAAAGAACGAGTAAGTAAAAAATCAGGTTTATTTTTCTGTACTTGTGGAAGGAAATTAGCAGTAATGGCAGCATTATGTTTTTCTCTGTTTTGTATCGTAGAGGTTTTCAACCTAACAACGCAATCATCAAAAAGCTTGAAAGTTGAAATAATTCAACTAAATCAGTGTTTCTCAACCCAGTCCTCAAGGAACCCCTATCCTGCATATTTTCTTTGCAACCCTGAATAGGTACCTGTTTGTAGTTATTCAACCAATCAGCAATGAATTTTGTCAGATGTTGCGCACCTTGCATAATTAAGTGCTGCAAGATGATTGGTCGAGTAAGTACAAGCAGGGCTACCTATGCAGGGTTACAATGAAAATCTGCAGGATAGGGGTTCCTTGAGGACTGGGTTGAGAAACACTGAACTAAAACAAGACTAAAGAAGATTGCTGTTCGAGTTGTGCCATAAACTCCCTGCGGTTGGCTAAGGCCTTTTTCAAGTTTGGGCAGGAGCTGAAGAAAATTCCCCTAAATAACTTGACAAATAATGATGATAATAATAATTATAGATGTGTGTAGATAATAGTGATAATAATAACAATGATAATAATAATCATTACAGATACTATATTAGATAGATAATTTAGTATATAGTAATATATCCATCCATCCATTATCCAAACCGCTTATCCTGCTGTCAGGGTGGCGGGGATGCTGGAGACTACCCCAGCAGTCTTTGGGCAGCAGGTGGGGAGACACCCTGGACAGGCCGCCAGGCCATCAACACACACACACACACACACACACACACACACACACACACACACACACACACACACACACACACACACACACACACACACACACACACACACACACACACACACACCTAGGGACAACTGAGTACGGCCGAGTCACCTGACCTACATGTCTTTGGACTGTGGGAGGAAACCGGAGCACCCGGAGAAACCCACAGAGACACGGGGAGAACATGCAAACTCCACACAGAAGATGACCCGGGACGACCCCCAAGGTTGGACTACTCTGGGGCTCGAACCCAGGACCTTCTTGCTGTGAGGCCACCGCGCTAACCACTGCACCACGGTGCCACCCATTTTTGATAAAAGATAAAAAAACTAAGAAAACAATGACATTCTCCTAACACATGATAAGTCCCGGGTTTAAAACATGCTGGGAAGTTTATATTCTACACATGTTGATATAACAGGAACTTGTTCTGGTACATCTGACCTTAAGGCATTATCCTTAATAACACAGGCTCTCGTTTTTGTGGCTACATTAGGTATGGCGGGGAGGCACACTTAAGATGGCCATACTAAAATTTGACTTTGTGAGCCTTGACCTCAGCAAATCTTTCAATCGCTAATTCCATATCCAGTGACTTCCTGGCTTCATGCTCGATGGAGAGAACAACAATGCAGACAGCCTGTCTGTCCTGTGGCATAGTTGACCTGAGGTGCCTTTTAATGAGTTTCAGTGATGAGAAACTTCTCTCACCTGAAGCTACTGTAACAGGGACAGTGAGAAGTCTGAGAGCTATACTGAAATTTGGATAGATGTCAAGGATATTCTCCTTAGTATATATATATATATATGGATGATGGTGAAATATGTGTGGAGAAGGATGTAACTGCACCCTTTATCTCAAGCTTCAGGTCCTCTGCATCAATATCATCCATTCTCTGCTCCAATCTGTAGCAGCGTTCATCCAGCTTCCCTCCCTGATCAGTGCTTCTCATTATGTCAATGGAGGGGAGAAATCCATACAGCTCATAGAAGGTTTCCATGTGTGAAAATCTCTCCTCTAGTATGACAAGGGCTGTTTCTGTAAGAGGCACGAAAAAAAATCTCTTTTGAAGAGCTCTTCTACAGTTGACTGAGTTTGCTCTCTTCCTTCATACTCAAACTGTCTACTTGTTCTTCTCTGACACACCTCAAGCCTCTCTGCTATCTCCCTGGCATCTGTTTTAGCGGAGTTGAATCCATGATCTCAAAATTCCTGCAGGAATTCTGTCACTGCCCTGATTTCTTTCCTCACTTTCTTGACTGAACTTTGGGGCTCTGCAGGATCTTGCTCATTTTATTTATCTGGGACAACACGTTGTACAATACAATGGTACTTAGCACAAAAGGCCATCTCTGCAGCTCCTGGCAGATGCTTCCAACTGTTGAGACAACATCTGCATCCTGTTTCTCTGTGGCGTACTCCTTTAGAGCAGTCAATGCCTTCACGATTTCAGGCAGCTGCTAACAAACAGCTTAACAGATTCAACCCTACACTCCCACCTGGTTGTAGACAATGCCTTCAGTGTAAAGTTCTTGACATGTTCTGTGAGAATGGTCCAGCGGTGAACTGAGGAGCTGAACAGAGTGAAAAAGATGCTGTAACAGACCAAAGCTGACAGATGTCACCGATGACTTGGCTGCATCACCAACAAGGTTCAATGTGTGACTTCTACAAGAAACACATAAGGCCTTGCTGTTTAGTTCCAACAGTCTCATTTGTACCCCCTGCTATTTACCCTGCATGTCACTCCCATTATCATAAGACTGGCCTCAACAGTTGGAAGAATCCACATCGGGTGTTTCTAGGTGCCCTAAAAATGACTTGCATAAGCATTTTCCTGATGTTCCAAATGCCTGAAGAAATCCAACAAAGTCCTCATAAATGGGGACACCTTTTGAGGTCTCGCGATTTACAATTCGTAGCACCACTAACAGCTGATCAGTGTGACTGAGGTCTGGAGTGCAGTCCATTATTACTGCATAATATTTGGCTTTCTTTACACTTTCTACAATCGCATCAGTTGTACACTTTGCCATAAGGGAAATTAATTCTTTTGGATACGCTTGCTTAAATAAGTGTCACTTAGCTCTTTTGCCTGAATTCTCCTCAAATGCTTTCTCATGACAGGGCCAAACTAAGCCATCATTTCTACTTGCCCAAGGAAATTTCCACTGCCAGACTCAAACAATCTTCTGAGTAGCCATGAAATGCAAGATTACACTCTGCCAGATGGTTCACAATTGCAATTAATCTTCTTAAAATTTCTTTCCAGTGGTTTACTTTTAGAGCATTAGATCTTGGTTCATCTGATCTATATATAGCTGTATTTATTTGTTGTCCCTGTGATAGCTTGTGTCAGGTATCCATGTTTGTGATGTGTTCAGCAGACCTCTCATGCTGTCTCAAGTGGGCTGAAAGATTTTTTCAGTAATTGAACCCATCCCCATTTACCTGAGTGCTCTTCTCTCGGTTTCCAAAATGGCGGCCACAAAAGCACATAACACGGTTTTTGTTTGTTCGCTGTACGCGAGGCAGGACCTGCTTATCTGCGTATCTCCATTCTTCCATTCTAAACGTTGTCTCCAGAAGAGATTTAATTTTAACCCAGGTGTCATCCACAAATCTGAACCAATGGCTAGGTGGTGTCCCTGGATAGGACATCAGAGCCTCTTTTCCACTTCCTCCATATACAAGTTGGCCACTACAGGTGAGACTGGGGAACCCATACATAGCACTCCCATGCCTTTGCCTATAGTACTGCCCCCTGTATGTGAAGTATGTGGACTGAAGACACGGATTCAGGTGCACACACACTTGGTCAGTGTTAAGGGTGGTCCTATTGCTAAGGGAGGGTCGTTTTGTAATTTCAACTTTCTGTGATTTTCTTACCTGGATTATTGAGCATACATAAGTCGATGAGGCATTTTATGGGGCCCTTGGTAGCTTGGGGCCTAAGGCAATTGCCGACCTTTGCCTAATGGTAAAGTCCACCTCTGCCCCCACATTGTGTACATCCCACCCACAAGCGGATCTTGAAAAAAATGTCCAAGGACTGGGGAGCATGACAAGGGGAGGTCCAGTGATCTTCTGCCACCAAACTGAAACAAGCCAACAGCACGCCAATGTCCACATTCTTGTTAAAAAGGCTGTTAGTCAAGTAAAAGGGTTCCATTTTCATTTAGATACGGTGGCCCAGTGGTTAGCACTGCTGCCTCACAGCAAGAAGTTCCTGGGTTCGAACCCCGGGCTGCCTCATGTCCTTTCTGTGTGGAGTTTGCACGTTCTTCCCGTGTCTGCGTGGGTTTCCTCCGGGTGCTCAGGTTAATAATCCCAGAGGAGGCGCTAGTGCAGCGACAAGGGCAAATACCCACACCCGGCTTCCCACCCGCAGACACGGCCAATTGAATCAGAATACTTTATTCATCCCCGAGGGGAAATTGGGTTCTACTACAGACACTTACGCTGTAGTAAGAAAAAGCTAAAAACTAACAAGATAACAGAAACAAATGTGTCTGTAGGGATGCCTGACCAAGCCGAAGGTAAGACGAGGACTCAAACTGCCGACCCCCGTGTTGGTAGGCAACGGAATAGACCGCCATGCCACGCCACCCGGACGCCCTTGTTATCCTCTTTCAATGCTGTATTGTGTAAATTGGTTCAACACAACATCATTGCACGTTGTCCGTCTTAGGAGAGAGACCCCTCCTCTGTTGCTCTCCCTGAAGCTTTCTTCCTATTTTTTCTCCCTGTTGAAGGTTTTTTTTTTTTAGGGAGTTGTTCCTTATCTGATGTGAGGGTCCAAGGACAGTATGTGTTGCTGTAAAGCCCGCTGAGGCAAATTTGTAATTTGTGATATTGGGCTATACATATAACATTGACTTGACTTGTGAATGCCATGGTCAACAGAACTTTGAACGCAACACGTTAAGTGATGACCGGCATCCCAGGTCACGGCCATCCTCATGCTGACCCTGGATTAACAATCGGTTGGATGTTTGAGGTAAGATGTGTCCTTTCACAAATAAAAGAATGTCCATTTTGTTATAACTTCATTTGCTTGTCACAGGTAAAGTATTGTAACGATCATGGATGAAGAGACTTGCTAGCCCTTGGGTAATGGGTCGGACCCTTTAGTCAACTGGTTAACGCAGTCACCCGTGGTGCGGGAGACCCGGGTTCGCATCCCGGGTGCAGCGGTTCCCGGCTGCGCCCCGAATTCGCTACATTGGTGTCAGAAGTGGGATGGTGAGGCCATTGGAAGCGTGAGGGAGCTGATATGCTGAAGTGCAGGGATGTGCTTCCGGAAGGAAGGAAGGTAGTGTAAGGATCACAGATGAACAGACTCGCTAGGTCTTGGCTAACAGGTCGGACCCTTTAGTCGACAGGTTAACGTAGTCGCCCATGGTGCGGGAGACCCGGGTTCGCGTCCCAGCTGCCCCCTGAATTCACCACAGTATGATTTTTGTAAGTTCTTTTCACTAGTGTTCCAGGTACAGGTGCACAAAATCTAGTATTCTGATTCTT